>NW_015777110.1:0-947 GCF_001515625.1 Sinocyclocheilus rhinocerous | reverse complement strand
GTTTTGTGCTGATTTGTTGGTGTTGTGGCTGTGTTGTCCAAACTAACCCCATGAGAACTCGACTGAGAGATGTGTGAACATTACATTTTTCAACAAAAGCCCATTCACAAGCTCAGGTAAGTTAGGCTGGTTTCTGGCAGAGGGAGGTTATGAAAGTGTAGATCACTCACCTCTCTCCAGATGATTACTGAGAGTAACTGAAAAACACACAATCAGGACCAGTGTCGTGAAACATCAGGGCTGTGTCTCAAAAACAAAACAGAAATAACAGAAACCACGGCCTCACTGTGGTTACCGAGATGCTGTTCAGTGTCTAGTCAGGCAGCTCGCTAGGTTTTGAGACACAGCCCGTGTAAATAACGCAATGTCAGAGGTATTTAAAAGAGTCGAGCGGATACAAAGACTCAAACCGATTTATTTTGTGCGACAATAGTAAGAATAAACTGACGAACCACATGATACTTCCTTGATACAGACGAACAACCATTAGCCCTGTTGAAATGAATAAACTGTGAAGTCTTACCAAAGCACAGCTCAAAGACATACGCGTAATAAGACCAGAGAACCACAGAGGAGATGATGATAACAGGAATCCAGGAGAAAATCCTCTGACAGCATCTGAGAGCTCTGGACAGAGCCATGATCAGCCCGCTCTGCGATCTGCTAGCGCGCCTGCCCGGCCAATCACCAACTAGTAGCGCTCCTCATCTGCTAGACTCTAGAGAGCCTGGCGATCCGCTCTGGCATCCACTAGTACGCCTGCTCATCTACACTACAACATGATCTGCACTTGATGAATAGCTAGTGTGTGTGGCACAGCAAGTGCACTTAATAGCAGGCCATCGCACTAAATAACTGCGAAATGAATCACTGTGACACAAGCACACTAAAATCTGCACAATGAGAACAACATCTAATGAATAAAGCCATTTAAATACAATGAGAAC
>NW_015777109.1:0-947 GCF_001515625.1 Sinocyclocheilus rhinocerous | reverse complement strand
GTGGAGGGACTCCACCATCCTTTCTATACTTGTGTTCCAAACCAATGAAACAATGGCTGTTTCCCAGCTTACATTGTCCTTATGATATGACCTGCACCCATCTATACATCATCAAAGCCAGGCTACAGACCTCTGTGTAATACACTTTTAACACTAAAATTGGAATAATGGGAACACACAAATTAACCTTGGCTGAAAGAGCGAGCCCCTGGAGAGACAGCTTTACAACAGGATCAATGCTTTTTAATTGTGCCCAAACATCAGTACTTAAAAAAATAAAATTATAGCTTGACCTCTGGTGGCTGAAAATATGCTTGATTTGATTAGTTTCTCTAGGATGAGATAGGTCTCAATGGGGGGTTAGTGTTCACAAAGATGCACAGCAACTTGTATTCTGGACCAGGCATTCTGGGCTGAGCTGTGCTTCACATTTTCAACTGTGTCATTTGGAAAAGGGAATAGTAAACATTTTATATTGTGCCTTTTCCTTTGGCATAAAGAGTAGGATGACTTATGCTCAGTAGCTTTACAGCATAAGACATCCTTCTTTTTATGTCAAAGGAAAAGTTTCAACTCTCAATGAGCAAGCACTGGTTCACATCGACTAAATTACAAGGTGTCAGGCTGCTTACTGAAATGGCACAAGCTGAAATCCACCTGTCTCCAGTCCCCAGACAATTTATCACTTCCTTCATTTTACTTATATTTACTTCTCTAGAATCATCCCATTATACTTCCTGAAAAATCTCATACCTCATTGGGACAGGTGTGGAAGGATGAACATTCACATTTGTGATCTACATGGCTCACCTAGATTACATCCCAATAATTTAGTTGATTTTTGGACAGTTGGGCTAAGCCTCAGTTTCTTAAAGCTTCTGGATAATTTATCCCATCTTCCCATTTTTAAAGGGTTAACCGACTCAAAGCTTGATTGCTCTTTTTTT
>NW_015777108.1:0-947 GCF_001515625.1 Sinocyclocheilus rhinocerous | reverse complement strand
AGAGAGAGACAGACAGAGACAGAGACAGAGAGAGAGAGAGAGAGAAAGGCTGTAGTACTCAAGTGGGTGCCACTGTACAGCATCAGTTCAGTGTGAAGATTGGGACGTTCATTTTGCAGGAACGTATAAGGAATTGTTATAAAAAATGGGTTGTCTGGAGTTCCTCAAAGACTTTTTCCTGGGTTTCTGGGACTATGAGACTCCGAAAGTAATGGTGGTGAAGGACAGAAAACTAGGAGTCATATACAGAGCTGTGCAGTTCCTGGTCATCACATATTTCATTTGGTAAGAATCTGCTTTCCACTGTCTGTATGCTGTTATTTTTGTACCGAAAACTTGCTTTACATCAATCACAAAATTGATGCTTTTAATTGGGGATTTTTTAATAGCCTATTTATCTCTGTTCTAGACAAACAGAGAACACTGAAATGCAGTTATTGAGTTATTTCATAGTCTCTGGGTGATTCATTTTAATATAAATCCAAAGAAAAATATATTTTGCATAAAAAGAACTTGAGTTTTTTTTTGTTATCTTTTGGTTTGCTTTGAAGTACGGCTGCAAAGAAGACAAAACAAATGCAGAAGTAATGCAATAAAAATGTCAATAGATACAAATCAGTGATATAGCGATGTAAGTATAGCCTAGATGAAATGTCAAATCTAATTAAAACCATTTCAGTTTCAACTTTAGCCATATTTGATCTGAGACCCCCCATCCCACCTTCAACTATTTAAAATGTTTGTTCTCATGTTCTTTTATTCATATAAGAAATTCCTCTATTACACATGAAGGTGTGTTTTGTTTTTCAAGTTGTACATGTGTACAGATAATGCATGCATGTTTTATTTGTGCAGGCATGTATTTATCAGTCAGAAAGCGTATCAGGAGACCGAGACGCGTCCAGAGAGCTCGGTGTACACTGAGATGAGAGGTGTGGCCATGCTGG
>NW_015777107.1:0-947 GCF_001515625.1 Sinocyclocheilus rhinocerous | reverse complement strand
TGTATTTTTGATCAAATTAATGCAGCCTTGGTGAGCAGAAGAGACGTATTTCAAAACGTTAAAAAAATCTTACCAACATCAAACTTTTAAACAGTAGTGTATAATATTCAAATATATATGATACATTAATATTATTATTATTATATATTTTAAAATTGTAGAATATATTATATGTAATTTATATATTGTTTTTGTAATGTTGCAAATGTTTTTGCTTTTGAACACTCTCCTTTACTGAATTTCTCAATTTAGCAAACATTTCTTCCCAGTATAATTGTTCAAGTAAACTGTCCTTTGTAAAATAAATAGCAAAGAACAAAAAATCCATAGACTTGATATTTCCAATAATATATTTATTAGATGCATTCATTGACTGAGCAGCAGTCCTGTAATTAAAATGAGCTGTACAGTTTACTGAGTTTACACTGGGAGACATTGTTTTCATATTTTGACACGTTCTGGTTCTTCCTGTTTGCATTCACTGAAGACATAACCAACAGTGTTTCTGTTAATGCCTCGCTGAAGGGTGCTTTGGTCAGTCATGCATGCAGCTGCATTAAGATGCACATATGAACATTCAGAGAGCAGCATGGAGAGCAATCTCAACCTAACAGTGGAGCAAATTTAGATTAAGCCAAATCTATGCAGTCCCTGCTCTGTAATCTTGCCTGTTAAGATCTCGTCCTGCTTCTGCATTTGTAGCGGGCGCTCCAATGTGATCGAGAAGCTGGAGGCGCTGGAGCTGGAGCACGCCGAGAGACGCGCTGGAGTCCGGCCGGGCCGCAGTGAAACCAGACGATTCCAGCGGGAGGTAATGAATACTGTCCCAAACCCCGGTCTTCACATTCACCGACACTCTGAGGCTTTTACAGCCGCCACTGCAATCATGCTCTTCCTGGGACGCCGTCATCTTAAAGGGACGGTTCACCCAAAAGCATTCATTCTGT
>NW_015777106.1:0-947 GCF_001515625.1 Sinocyclocheilus rhinocerous | reverse complement strand
CTAGGGTTTTTTTTTTTTTTTGGCAGTTGATGGTTGTTTGTGTTTTACATGTTTCAGTTTAATACTTGTTATATTACCAAGGGCAGGACAATCAAAATATGAGAGACATGAGAGACAGAGATGTGAGCGAGTGAGCGAGAGAGAGAGAGGAATTTGCAAACAAATGTTAAACTTTGCGAACCTGTAATGAGTTTATGATACAATATCAATGTACTCAATCTTATCAGTATTCAATTATTACTTTTAAATAGTTTTTTTTCTCATATTTTCATATAAAAAAATTACTTGTGATTATTAAATTAATATTCTCAATATTTCAATTAATATAAAGAGAAAAACTTAGTAAACAATCATTTTAATAATAGAAATAGACATGTGAACGGGAAATGAAATACAATACTAAGACCAGATGAATTCATATCACTGATCAAATAGAAAAAAATAACACGTCACGTCGTCACCCCACCCAACTGAAATAGCTTAAATAATGAGTGATTGTGTTTTTGTAAATATGATGTGTTGCGTTATTGATGACCGATCACATCATGCAATACACCAAAACACATGACATCTGGTCAATACAGTGTGTTCAGGAGAAACGAGCAGTCCACTCACCCCGTGCCACCTTGTGGACGTCAATCACGTCACCTGCCAATCACGCGATGCTGTCGGCCTCCTCGTCACGCCAGTGTCATCCGGAGCCCACCGGAGAGCCACATCAGATTGAAAACTAATGGGAATGAGAACGAAATAGAGAGGAAAAGTAAAAAAGAGTTACATACGCCCTGTGCTCCTCTCCTCCTCCTCCTCCTCCTGCTCTCCAAGCAGCCCCTCCTTCTTCTCCCCACTGACGAGGAGAACAGGTTTGAGCAGTTCCTTGCCGCAGCACACAAACACCAGTTCTCCCCTGGATAAACCGGTCCTGCTGAAATCCCACTAAACCTGCC
>NW_015777105.1:0-947 GCF_001515625.1 Sinocyclocheilus rhinocerous | reverse complement strand
CCCAAACCCAAACTCAGGCGCTTCACTGAGTGGATTAGGTTACCCGTGTGGCAGGCTGCCATGATGATAGTGGGCTAAATTTGTACTACTGAGGGTTTTCTTTCCTTTATAGGAACTGCAGACTGGTACGTTAATGCATTATCTTTCCGAAACTTGAATGATCTGGCCTGAACACTATAGTCTGCTCTGACACTCGCTCTTAACTGTATTCTACTTCACTGCAAGGTTAACAACTTTGGTCAAAAGCTGCTCTTCGAAGTAACTCCAGCCAGCAAAGCTTTCACAAGGATGGACCCAGGAGACGTTAACGCACAGCTTCCTCTCACCTCATTTCAACTCACTGTAATTAAACCTCCTGGTGGAAAAAGCCAAAGTAAATGTAATCAAAAGCCAGGGAAATGTAATCAAAGAAGTGTATGATTTTTGAACCATGAAATATTTCTTATTTTTAAATGATTGTTTAGTGTATAACGCCCACCCATGGCAGTTTATTAGATTTTTTGGTCAATGTTTTCTCTCCGACGAATTTCTCATAATAACTGCACATCAATTCGAACATCAAAATTATGCTTCAGAGTTCTGTTTGCTGAATCTTCTCGCGGACAATGCAGATTGTAAATGTTTCATCAGCAGAGGGAGAGATTCGGTTCAAAATGTTTTGTCTTAAAGGAATGATAAAGAAGTAACATTTTCCTTTACTTATTTTAAAATGTATAAATAAAAAATGCAGTTATCAAACAAACAAACAACATCTAAATGCAGTTGCAGACAATCTAGTTTTTAATAGATTCTTTTTCAAGAATTTTCTTCTTTTATTGAGGCTTTTCCTTCATTATGATACCAGAACAATTGTTTCACCCTGATATATTTTTTTAATATTTTGGAACTTGTACTTTCAGACACAATATAAAACTATATAACTATAAAACACTATTTTTACTATATAT
>NW_015777104.1:0-946 GCF_001515625.1 Sinocyclocheilus rhinocerous | reverse complement strand
TGAGAGTGAGTGAGTGAGTGTGTGTGTGTGTGTGTGTGTGGAGGCACACAGACTCACTCCCCCCGCTCTCAGCCAGATGTGGATTGAGTCCTGAGATGCGTCTGTCACTGTTGCGTTTCCACTTCAAGTTCAGGAAATCTAAACTTTCCTCTCCTAATCACCCTGGCCTTTGAAAAGGTTAAAAAAGACCGGAGGGACAGTAATTGTTCCCCTCTCCCTCTCTCTCTCGCCCCCCTCCACACAATAGACGCCAGACCTTTTGGATGCTAATGAGCGAGGCAGAGAAGATGGCTTTGCTTCAGAAGCTTCTGATGAACTTCATCCTGTAGGACACGGTGAGGTGAGAGCTGAAGAAACACACAGACAGACAGTCAACGGCCAGCAGAGAAAGCTGGGAGAGAAAATGATAGAGGAACGTTTCACAATGACGTTTAAGTTATGTAATGAAGCAAGAATAACAATCACTGAATAGTTCACTATGTTTGGGGAGCAGTTATCTTTATGCCTGGCATTAACAATAATGGTGTTGGCATGGAAACATGTGTGTGATCTCACTGGAGTGTGATCTGGTCTGAGCACACAGGTCAGGCAGAGAGAGTGAACACACACTGATTTACAGCACAATCTGAGCTCAGGCTGCCCAGCAACACACACACACACACTCATAACAACTCATTAGACCCTCTCACTCCTTACAGAAGTTTGCATGCTGATTGCTTGTTTCAAACATGCATTTTCATAGATACAGCTCTACGCTGGCAGATTATATAATTAGTCTGGGTGATATAAAATCGTCATTTTATTGTTTTACCTCACATAATTCATACATTACCTCATTACCATAATATGCTGAGAATTTTTGGAAAATGCAAGTAAATATGGAAAACAAAGAGTTTAAATCAGTGTACAGAAAACGCACTGAACTGACACACAAATCCGCAATGAA
>NW_015777103.1:0-947 GCF_001515625.1 Sinocyclocheilus rhinocerous | reverse complement strand
AAATAAATAAACAAATGGGGACATGTGTGCACAAATCGCATGAAACCGAATGCTAAAACTGAATCAAATCCCCAATTTTCAATCATTTAATACACAATTTCTGTTTTAAATTAGAATAATTGTGTCTAACTGGCCTGTTGTGTTTGTCAGATAACAGGAAGGGCTTCTGCTTCACGGAGGTCCTGCAGACGATGTGCCAGCAGTCGTCCACTAACAGAAACACCGTCACGAAGTCGGAGTGCTGCTGTAACGCCGGCCGCGGCTGGGGCTCGCTGTGTGAACTCTGTCCTCTGCCCGGCACCATCCAGTACAAGAAGATGTGTCCGCTCGGACCTGGATACACCACTGACGGAAGAGGTCAGACATCTCCGCTCTTGAAGAGATTTCATTGAGCGACAGCTGAGAAAATTAAAACAGCTGATCAATCTCTATAATAATATCAACAGTAGCTTCTTTTAGACCAATGCAATGATGCGCAAGCTCAACAGATATTTTATGTACATTTAAATATCTATAAAATTATTTTGGATTATTTATTTTTATTTTTTAATACATTTATAAATGTATTTATTAAATATCAATTTAGAAAACGTGTGTTACTTTTCATATTTGTTTATAATTATGAATATTTACATTAATATTTTTAAATAATTTATTGTAATACATTTTTATTGCCTTAATGCCTTTCGGACAAACAATCAAATATCTTCTTTTTTTCTTTGTAATATATGATAAAGTGCTTGGGATATTTAAATATATTTGAAATATTTGTATATTCATGTTTTATTAATATTTCAAATTCATTTTTTGAAATACATTTAATTATTTATATCAAATGTAAATATTGTGATTTTTTAAAAAATATATATAAATTCAGAAATTATTTATTTTTATATTTATAATTATAAATGTTTACATTAATGCATTTTTTTTTTTCATTTTATTAT
>NW_015777102.1:0-946 GCF_001515625.1 Sinocyclocheilus rhinocerous | reverse complement strand
GTGTCACATGATCCTTCAGAAATCATTCTAGTATGCTGATTTGATAAAGAAACATTTCTAATGTCAATGTTGAAAATAGTTGTGCTATAATATTTTTGTGGAAACGTGATACAAAATTCAAAAGAACAGCAATTATTTGAAATAGAAATCTGTGTTTGTTAATTGCTATTTATGCGTGTGTTTACAGTCACTTTAGTTATATATAATGCATTCTTGAGTGTCATTTTTTTAAAATAAAAATCTTACTGATCTCAAACTTTTGAACGTTGGTGTATTTTCTACAGCATTTAAAATCTTTAAAATGCTTATTCTTTTGATTGTTTGCAGTAATGTTAACCGATACAGCTTGCTTTTAAAATGTATTTGTAATTGTTGAAATTAATATGTACTAAGATTAATAAATGCTGTAGAAGTAATGTTCAGGTTTATCAATGTTAGTAAACTTTGAAGTGTTACCAATTTCTATAACAGACTCCTGCAAAGATCAGAAGTACTCTAACGATAAATGTTGTGGGAAGAAAGATGCCACTTTTTCAGTACTACAGTTTTTTTGCTTTGCCGTCCTTTGATTTCCATTCTTTAGAGTTCTCACTGTGGTCCTTTTTCTTGCTCAGATTTCATGAAACCTGTGAAAGCGTCTTGCTGTGTCACTGTCAGATGGGTGATGCTGGAGTTTCCTGATGACATCTTACACCTCTGCTGCCCCACTTGCACAGCAACAGTCTGGAATGGCAAAAAAAAAATCTCAAATTTCATCACGTACTGTAAGTCATGTGGTATTCATTCTGTACATGCTGATAATGTAGCTCTCGGTTCACTGCACTGTTTGACAGGTTCTGTGAAACGGGTCCTATTGTTGTGGTGTTTGTTTAGTTTGAAAACCTGCCAATGACTTGTGATGTTCTGCATCCAAAATGCAACCAACCGTGATGTTTGCACTTTAATG
>NW_015777101.1:0-947 GCF_001515625.1 Sinocyclocheilus rhinocerous | reverse complement strand
TTTGATTGACATTTGATATAATGGGATTGTGATCATGATTCTATTTTCAGTCACCACTAGTTGGGATTGAGCCAACAACCTCTTGACTTCCCATCTAAAACTTTACAAAAACTTTAAACCCTAGTGAGTTTTATGATTTTATTGCTGGAGAAAAATGGTACATAACAGTGCATAGATCATGGTCACTGTAAAGATACTCCAAGACACCCCCTGCCCTGATAAGAGCAATTCAATTTGTGTAACTCATTTACACAAGCTTTGCATTTTAGTTTTTACTTCATCATTTATCAAAATTACATATTTACACATTTGAACAATTATAAAAATAAATAGCATTGATTATAATGCTATAATACATAAATAGCATGACAAATATAAAATCGAATGATACAAACATTATTCCGTTTAAGTGAAGATCTTCTTCTGCTTTTCAGCAATTTCCATTGGTGATATCGCCTCCTCTACTTTCATGCCTTTGTAGAGAGGATGTTTAATGTGCCTCCATATAACCAGCAACACTTTGATCGCAAATAGTGTACAAGTCAACCCCAGTAAAACAGCTGTGGAAAATAACAAAATATTGTTGTCATGAAATACGGCACAACAGATTAAGAACAATAACAGCAAAGCCATTATCACATTCATGCTCACCTATGTAAATGCCGCTGCGGCTTGGATCTGCAGATTTAAAGTTCTTGGTCATGTTTCCACTCAAGGCCACAATAACAACAGGGTAGACTGTCAGAATGTATCGCAGGTGCTTTTCAAACACAAAGTTCTCAACAATGAACCTGTAAAATAATAATGCATTCATCTCAAAATTAATGTCTTTCATTTATTTAGCATCCTTCATTTATTTGAGTTCCATGGTCTTACCAAGAAATAGCTTCACCCAAAAGAATAGAGAGAGAGACTGTTGCTGCATCTGACTGGGTCATTCCAGCATC
>NW_015777100.1:0-940 GCF_001515625.1 Sinocyclocheilus rhinocerous | reverse complement strand
TTAATGACATAATTTTCATTTTTGGGTGAACTAACCCTTTAAATTGCATGCTTAAAAATAAGAAGTATGGAGAAGTATGCAGTATATACTGCATTGCGACTTTTTATCTCACAATTCTGACTTTTTTCCTCACAGTTTTAAGTTTATCCTACAAATGTGACTTTTCCCTCACAATTTGGAGAAATAATGTCAGGATTACCAGATATGAAGTCACAGTTCTGAGTAGAAAAGTTGCAATTCTGTGAGAAAAAAGGAACTGTGAGAAAAAAAGTTGTATATATACATTCGATTTTCTAATCTATAGCATTTATAACATTTACTAAGGGTGATTTTTAACACATCTTTTTTTACTCATTATTTTATCAAATTGTCAAATTAATTTTGTAGAATTGTGTAGCTATTTCTACACAAACTCTAATGGAAAATGTAATCTCTCTGTATTCCCGTATGTTACAATCATAATGACCAGACGACACTCAATGAATTAAGCATGCAACGGTGAGGTCATGTGCCGAACACCAGCCATGCTTGTTAATTGGTGTTTTTCAGTGCCAGGTGATTTTATTGGCCATGTGTTTGTGTATGTTCTCCCTTTTGTCACTTTGTGTTTTAATTTGAGGAGACATGCTGGTCAGCACATTCCTGACGAATGGAAAAGCCATTAAGTTTCATCCTGTCCTCCTCTTTACCTCTCTCTCTCTCTCTCTCTCTCTCTCTCTCTCTCCCTGCGTTCCTACGTTTATGTTCATTATGTTGCATCATCCCACGTCCTCTCGGCTCGGTCATTATGATTACATGTTGCCCTCCTCTGTGCTTGTTGTGTACGGGACACCCTCTCTCTTATTCTATATCTGTCTAAAAACACACACACAGAAACATACACACTCTTTCATTTTGCTCGCTGCCGCAGGAATTTCATGCCTGGTTAGCAAAGGGAGGC
>NW_015777099.1:0-947 GCF_001515625.1 Sinocyclocheilus rhinocerous | reverse complement strand
ATTAGAAAATTGCTTCCAGTTGAAAAAATTGGATTCCATCTCTATTTCTCTCTCTTTGGTTCTTAAAACATGTACTCAGCTCGTTTGCTGCCAGACATTCCACTCTCACATGCTCTTTTCCCTTGGTTACATTTATTTTTATTTGCATTCTTCGTTCTCTTTACCTCTTTACCGTACACGCACTCGCTTCTTATAAAATGTGGAAGGATGTATTTTGGATTTTGGTTTGGAGTACAGTAGTGTTTTATTATAGTTATTATAATGATATTAGTAGGTCTGGGACAGCTTTATGACTCTCTTTGTCTCATTCTGTTTTAGTTTAATGTATTTTGGTGGCATTATAGAGCATTTATATTCATATCGCCAAACATTTTGCAGCTTGCTTTTGCAGCAAACATTAGCTTCATGCATAGAATATTTTATTTTATATTTTATTTTATTCCGCAGTTGCTTTTATCAAAAGGGAATGAGGAATACAACAAAGCAATTTATCTTTATCATTTTATTTAGTCTTATTATATTTTAAAAACAAATACAAGAGAAAAAAATAACAAGAAAGAGAAAAAAAAGAATGTTAAGAATTTCTATTTATTATGAGGAATACAGCAAAGTGATTCATCTTAAAGCAGTTCATTTTCATTTCATTTCATTTTATTATTTTATTTTAAAAATTAAGGCAAAGAAAAAGTAACAAGGATAAGAAAAATAATGTTAATAATTCAATAATGTAATAATTTAATAAATAATATTAAATTATTTTAAATGATTACATAATTAAATTATGCAACAATTTAATATAATTTAATACATAATTTAATAATGTAATTACATTTTTAATTACGAGGAATACAACAAAGTGATTCATTTATTTTTATTTTATTTTAGAAATAAAGGCAAGGAAAAAGTAACAAGGAAGAGGGAAAAAATTATATTAATAATTTGTGATT
>NW_015777098.1:0-947 GCF_001515625.1 Sinocyclocheilus rhinocerous | reverse complement strand
TTGTAACCCTACCATTGTTTCCTTGTGGACTGATCAAAAACATCTCCAACTCCCAGATGTTGAACTCCACTTCCATTGTTTTTTGTAGAAGCCAGTGAAAATACAATTGATGTGCAATTCGATGGAAAAGGCAATATTGAAATTATGAGTTCTTTGGGTTTGAATATTAAAATTACAATGCTGATGGCCCAAAAATATGACTGACTGAAGCAACAATTTATTGCAGAGGTGCTAATGTGATACATTAACACTGGGTGGTGTTTTTTTTATTTTACAGAGCAGCGAGAAGACACAACAGAACTTGGTAAGAGGAATTTGACTGGTACACCATCATTGTGAACATTACGAAGTAGCTTATCTTATTTGTTCTACAAAATATCTGGAATAAGCACTCTATATCTCTATCTCACAACTACTTGAAGATACAAGTTCCTTCTACGATCCACCTCAATTGACTGGCAGTGCTCACCCAATCCAAACACTAAAAGCCAAGATATTATCTTCATATTTTGGTGAGAAGTGATGTAATTTTTTGTACATTTTAAAGAGAAATCTTACAGTAAAGAAAAATATCTTACATGTTACTCATGAGTTTGTCTCTTGCAGTTGATGGAGATCCACACTTCATCATTGAGCTGCCAGATCAGAACGATGCTCTGTGTTTCAACATTGATGACAAACCTGGTACCATCTTCAACCTGGTTAGAGACCCACTTACAGGTGATTCATTCTGTCAAAAAACAAGAATTTTTTTTTAGATGTGGGTAATTGTAACTAGGTTTATTCTCTGTCTTCTCATATTTAATCGTATTCAGGCATTGTAGTGAATGGCCAGATCATTGGAGATAAGAAGGTCATCCCAGGAAACAAGATGCACACCTATTTTGGGCGCTTTGGGATTGTTCATGAGAAGTTTGGTATCAGATTGATGGTGAGCACAAAGGAGA
>NW_015777097.1:0-947 GCF_001515625.1 Sinocyclocheilus rhinocerous | reverse complement strand
TGTAATTTAAGAGCTTAAGATGAAGTTAGATGAAGATGAAGTAACATTCATTAAAAAAAATGAATGTTACATCTTTGACCCCATATTTTAATCTGTAGCTGGCGGCTGATTTCCATTTTTTTTTTTACCTCAAAACAATAAGAGGCAATTCCTGGAATTAGAATGAAGTCTAATCTAAACAATTGAACACAAATACCAAATTATTCGCTGACACTTATTGTAAAGATTCTGTGGCGTGTGATTAAAAAAAAAAGCCCCTTGAGCGACTCTGTCGTCTTGAGACTTCAGCCATGCAGAACGGTAATTATTTTTGAAAAAGAAGAGTGAGGTTTATGATAAGCGGAGGAGACAGGCGCTAATAGAGGGCACATCTCTAACGCATTCAGTCTGTTCGCTCAGGTCTGCCTAGCCCTTGTTCAGCAAAGTGGCGTAGAGGTGACCCCTGGCCCACATGTGAACCAGATATATATCAAGACACGCATACATACACCAAACACATCTCTGCTTGAGAATGAGCGCATGTTTGTGTGTAGTTTAAGCCTTTAGGAGAGCTAAAATAGCCATTCGATTGGTTTTTATAAGCGCTATTAGATGAAAAACGATGTGTATTTGAAGCCAGTATATAAAATGACAATGCATTTGATATATTTAATGCATTTTAGAGATAGTAAATGCCAGTGTTATTATCACTGATATACTATTACAGATTTTGAATATCTAGAATTGTATTTTATTTTTACATTTTCTGTTTTCATTTTAATACAGGCTTCAATTAAAGTGTTACCCAAAAGTATTATAGAAGCAAACATCTTGGGTGAAATTCAGACGTCTTCTTCAATGTGAGAATGTTTTGAGCCAATGCTGTTCCTGTATCCTGAAATTCCCTCTCACAGTCACTGTGTGACCCAGTGCTGCTACGAGCCCTGAATTTTAATGTGTGTGTGTGT
>NW_015777096.1:0-946 GCF_001515625.1 Sinocyclocheilus rhinocerous | reverse complement strand
GCTGTTCTTTTGAACTTTCTATTCATCAAAGAATCTTGAAAAAAATATTTTCAACATTGATCAGAGTAATAAATTACCAAATCAGCATATTAGAATGAGATTTTAAAGGATCATGTGACGCTGAAGACTATAGTAATGATGCTGAAAATTCATCTTTTCCATCACAGAAATGAATTACATTTTAAAATATGTCAAATGTATTTTAAATATAGAGATGGCTAAAGAAAGTTAATATACATTACATTTCTAACAATTTGGGGAAAATTTAAATTTCATGTGTTAAAAAACATGCCTGAATTTCTCTTTAGTGATCATGGTATCTTACATCTATAAAGTCCCTCACTGGTCAGTCAAACTAAGCAAACATTTAAATGCGCAGTGGGAGAAGGTCTGCATGTTTACCTCTGGTGGTCCATTGAATGAATACGCATACAGGATGGGCTGTACCATTATCAGAGACTGGGTCAGGTCCTGCCTCATGAACTGGTGCCTGTAATAGGTGCTTTCATCAGGACTGTTGTTGAACACTTGCAGGAATGGAGACCTCCTCAGATGGAACATAAACTGCCAAAAACAATGTCAAGATTTCATTTTCTCTTAGCTGTAAAGTGAGATTAAGTGTCGTCTCAAAGCATGAGACAAAAGGTACCTGAGGATACAATGAGAACGTCTCGGAGAAGCGGAATGAGTTGGGATCGTCTTTATGATAATCTCCAAATTTCTGGCACTGCAAATTAAAGAAAATAAAGAAATTATTGTGCATTCCTAATACTAAAGGACTGATTATACTAAGTAATATAGTGAAAGACCCAGCTGAAAGACTCACCAAGCGGATGAGCTGTCGGTCCAACCAGCGCAGAACATCCGGGCCCTCCTCTGTCTCAGCCCTATAGACGGCCAAGCGGGCCATGAGGATGGCAGCGGCCTCCTGGTCAAAAGATGCAGC
>NW_015777095.1:0-947 GCF_001515625.1 Sinocyclocheilus rhinocerous | reverse complement strand
TTTTTGGAACCTGTGACTTTTTTCAGGATTCTTTGATGAATAAAACTTTAAAAAGAACAGCATTTATTCAAAGTAGAAATCTTTTCTAACAATATAAGTCTGTACTATCACTTTTTTATCAAATTAACACATCTTTGCTGAAAAGAATATTATTATAAAAACAACAACATGACATATACATATATGTATATATACATATGTATGTGTAATATATAAATATATATATATGAGTACATTTACAAGAACTTGGTATATTTGTTTTTAACTAGACTTTTCCATCATTTTTGACATTCTTATTTCTCATTGACCTAAGAACTTCTAGCTGTTTGAGTATCTCAGACATGCAGCTTGTTTGTGATGTTCAGTACACTATCCCTCCACATTCTCCAGCCCTCCGTATCAAAGGAGCAGCAGTTTGGGTGAGTGCTGTGCCCCTGTGACTCACATGCTGTCTATGTCGATGAGCAGACTACGCCTCACATCTCCATTCTGCTCCAGTCGCTCTTTCAGACCGCGGATCTGCTCAGCCAGTGCGGGGTTCAGGTCAAACTCAGCTGGGAACTCAGATATCCAGTATCTGACAGAGAAAGAGAGATGAAAGACAGAGAGAGCTATGACACAGAGTAGCTGTGCATGAAATATGTCTGGGCAAGACATCAGGAGGACGAGCATTTTCGGTGAAGAGTCTTGCCTCAACTGCTTTATGTAAATTCACAATACACCTCTGTGATACAACCCAGCTCCCTTATGACAAAGAACATCCACATCTTTACAAGAAATATGCACTGCATGGCCAGATAGTATGTGGACACCACAGCCATGGATGCATTTGAGCGTGAAATAGGTCTGCATAAATGCATACATTTCAAAATCATTAGCATTAATAGGGAGTTCTCCTTAAGGGGGCATTCACACATAACACTTTTTTGCTTTTTTTTTTTTTTTTT
>NW_015777094.1:0-947 GCF_001515625.1 Sinocyclocheilus rhinocerous | reverse complement strand
ATATATATATATATATATATTGCAATATGCTGTTTGTACTCTATGACCCATCATTTAGATTTTAGAGAGCATTATCTCCTTTGTTATGGAGTGATGGATCACACCCATCATTTCCATGATTTTATTCAAAGTATGTAAAGTGTGTAATGCTGACACGTTTGTGAGTTTATGATCAGTCAACACAATTTCATCAATTTAAGGCATTTACCCCACCAATTTCACAAATCAGAATTGTTCCACAAGACAGATAATATCTAGGCCTACTGCAAAATTACAAAAAAGTATACAGATAACTTTTCATAATTTTTCTTAACATGACCATACTCTCAAGGAATAAAACAAAATGATGAGAGCAGAAATATCAATAACATTACTTACAAGGCACATCCTGTAAAATGTATCTGGGTCTTCCTCCAGGATGACTGAAAGACCCTGAAGTACCACGGTGCAAACATCAGATGGCCTGAAAAAGAAGAGACAGGTTATAGGCTGAGGGTAACAATCATATGCAAATTATGATTTAAAGACAACAGCAGTCAACATGATAAAGAAATATATGTTTTAATTAACAATGCAAAATTTCAAAATCCTTTTTTTCTAGAACATTTTAGAAGTGCAGAGTGTGTCCAATTCTGCGCAGAACTCAAATCGCAGAACTGCGCAAACACTCTGGGTTTTAAATAGGAGAGATCTTTCAGTGGAAAGTCTTCAAGGGCATTAAATACACATTTGTCACAAATTAAAGGTCTTTGAAAGGACATTTAACTTTCTTATTACTCTTCAAATGGGTATGCAAATGGCCCAAAAAATCTGACTCACTATTTGGCTGAGTTAAAGGGATAGTACACACCAAATAAAAAAAAATTTAAATAAAAAAAAACAAATTGCTGTTCATTTATTCACCCTGAGGCCATCCATGATTCGTTTTTTGTCTTAGTTTTTTTTTT
>NW_015777093.1:0-946 GCF_001515625.1 Sinocyclocheilus rhinocerous | reverse complement strand
GCACATTAGGCTGAATATATTGAAGCTTTGTTTTTAGATCACACTCGATAAGCATCAACGTGGCTATTGACCTTTGAAGATCCGCAGAACGGCCACTGCATTACATTTCAGTTAAGGCAGTACGCACAGAAAGAATACATTTTAACCGCTTGCTTTTTTGCTACATTAAATTATCCATGCAAATAACCAAATATTTTCTTCATCTGTAGTTAATGTTTGACATTTAGGAGTAGAAATAAACGAAAAAAAATATTTAGTGATTATCTGATGCGTGCCGTGCCTGAAGTGTTGGGTTTTGCAGGATCAAAGTAAAATCTATTTTGTTTATTCCCTTGAATATTTAATTTCAGGCAAGTTTAGGACCGTTTCATCTAAAACCATGCTGAGATGTTTTTATGGTAAGACCATAAACAACACATTACATAACAAACCAGCATTTAGTTTGAATCATTAATAACCTGTCTAGGAACTATAATCGAGCAAGTGATAAAGTTGTCTTCACAAAGCCCACAGCCTATATTTTAGCGACGCATGGGTAATTTTGTGCTGACATATTTGAAGCTTGCATTGAAAGCGTGTGCTTTTGTGTGGTATGCATGACTTGCTTGCACATGGGTAGCAAATGATTTCAGAATGCAAATTACAGAAACAGAGCTGCGTTAAATTGTTTGGTCGGCATCCATGAGACTGTTAAAAGTGTAAATTGCACATTTGGCACCAACATGGAAAACATTATAATGTACATCTAAGTAGCGCTCGCAGCTATTTACTAAATCAAACATTCTGAGGAGGCTTCAATGTGTTCAACATGTCCAGCATAGAAGAAACGAAAAGTCCAGCTGGGGGATTCAGGCCTGACTCAGTGTAGATCTTATATTGTATAAGTTTTATCTTCCTTTCCATCTCCCATTTCAGCCATTCTGCATCAACAAAACTCATTATACAC
>NW_015777092.1:0-946 GCF_001515625.1 Sinocyclocheilus rhinocerous | reverse complement strand
ACTAACAAAGCCACGGGCCCAGATAATAAGTCCGCGTTTGTGTTAAAGACCTTTGCTGAGGAGTTGTCACCTGCCTGGCATAAATTATTTCAGTTCTCTATAGATACTCATACTGTGCCGGTACTGTGGGAAAAAATCTGTTATCATCCCGGTACGCAAAAAGGGGTGCCCTCGGGAGGATAATGATTACAGACCGGTGACACTCACCTCAAATGGTTTTAAAACATTTGAGAGGCTTATGTTAGAAAAGTTACGTACAGATGTGGAGCCATTGCTTGATAAATATCAGTTTGCTTATACAAAAAATCGAAGCACAAGTGATGCCATTGCAACAATAATGCATCTAATTTTTAAGCATCTTGAATGTCCGACTGCATATGCCAGATTACTTTTTATTGACTTCAGTTCAGCTTTTAACTTAATACAGTCACACATTCTCCTCAGTAAGCTAGCCCAGGCAAAGGTAAATTCTTTTTTAATCAAGTGGTATCATTCTTTTTTGTATGACAGGCCACAGCAGGTGAGGTTTAATTCTGCTTTATCTGACATAGCAGTATGTAGTACTGGCGTCCCTCAGGGGTGTGTATCTTCACCATTTTTGTTTACATTCTATACAAATGACTGTGTCAGTGTGGAGCCAAATCAATACATAGTGAAATTTTCTGATGACACCTTTCTACTCAGTCTGCTAACAAAAAACTCTAATTTGAACACCCATCGTGCAGCGGTAGAAAACCTTGTGGATTGGTGTGATGCACATAAACTGCAGATTAACATAAGTAAGACTATGGAAATGCTGGTGGACCCTGGTTCAGTAGGTGATCATGGCCCTGTGGCCATTTATGGCCATGAGATTGAGCAAGTGAGCTCATTTAAATATCTTGGAGTTCACATTGATAGTGATTTGGGCTGGCGCACACAGGTGACAAGTGTCTGTACCAGAATC
>NW_015777091.1:0-946 GCF_001515625.1 Sinocyclocheilus rhinocerous | reverse complement strand
ATTGATAGAAGGATACCGGGGAGTGTAACGGAGCTTGGGGCGAAAAGAGGAGGAAAGGAAGGACGGATGTTCATGGGTGAGTGGAGTGATACACCAGGCTCTGTTCAGTCAGGGAAGGGAAACGTGAGATCCCCTCCAACCTGTGCACTCTGGGCAGCAGACCAGGACTGGCTCAGCCACACTGATTTTCCACCACAACTTCAATTGTGTAACTTTGAACAGCTTTTTTTTTTTTTATTCTTTCCATCAAATGCTCAAACATTCTCAACGTGGCTGTTGGGGCGAGCAGGCTTTGGCTAAATGAAACCTAAAATATCGTTCACGACTTTTACAGCTGCGCTCTTTACTTTTTAAGGATGGGCCATGTTAGTCTCATCTGTGTTTGTCATGGAATTTGAGGTATCCATATTGTTCCTAGGCAAGTTTTTAAAGGATGTGTCAAATGTCCAGGCAAGGATTGAATGACAGGCCTCAGTGTCAAGGTTCACTTTGGCTTCTCAGATATAAACAGCGGATTGAGGGCTTAAGCACAAGATTATCACATTATTGTAGTACGACACATTAAGGGGTAACAGAAATTGTGCTAAACCTACCAAATCATAAAATGCATATAAAGTGCAATACAACAAATTGATCATTACAAATGTGTATTTTTATAATATTTAAAATAAACAGTTAATTTACACACTTAAAACTATTCTTAAAACGTACCAAATGTAGACTACTTTTGCGTTAATGAGCTACAAACACTTGCACGAGCTCATAAAAGATTCACAGTAAACCTGATCTAGGTGCACGTTCACGGGGTTTTGAAGGTACGACCGAGGCTATCTGATGCCTGTCCAATAATGCGGGGGGGAGGAATGTGAGGAGTGGGGGTGGGGCAGCCCCAGGTGGCTCACACGGTTAAACGGCAGATTATAGAGCACACGACTAATTTCTTTAC
>NW_015777090.1:0-946 GCF_001515625.1 Sinocyclocheilus rhinocerous | reverse complement strand
CACTTGGATGTTATAAGTTGCACTGAGTAAATACAGCTGAATAAAGCAAAAAAGTGTCCGTCTTCATTTCAGGCTGCAGAGCAACAAAGTGTGATTATTTTAAAGGGGGGGTGATTCTTTTCTATACAAACTGTAGTTATTGTTGTTGGTGTGAACACGGGGTTATGCAATAGGGTTAAGGGGTGAGGTTTCAGGGTTAAAAAAAATAAAAAATTTCTACAGCGCCGGTTCCCTTATGAGACTGCCCAGCTCAATAACAGAAATCTGTCCCTCTCTCCCCTCCTCAATGTAAAAGCACGAGCTTTCAGCATGCTTCCCACCCCCTCTCTTCCTCCAAGTCATGCTGAAATCTCACTCCACTAGTCACATCCATTACTCCCTTTTCCTTCCCTGTCTTCTGTTCTCAGCTCATTTTTCTTTTAGGAATGGACAGACACTAGCATGTGGTTTCCTCATTCTGTCTCCTCCATCTCAGCCCAGTACGGTTATGAATTTAGGGTTATAATCACCATTGAGCTCTTGTGTAATCTATGCTTGCACCTGTGCTGTCCTAGTGGCTTTCCTGTCTGTGCTCAGTGAGCTGTATGTGTGTTGCATGATGCAAATCAATGCAATAGCTTGATATGATTAACCTTCTTCTGCTACTTCAGCTGTGGCCTACTGACTCAATGAATAACTCACTTACTTCTAACCCAAAATTAAATTATTTAGTGTACTACATAGACATCAGGTGTAATATTACTGCATAACTGAAGTACTGTCAGTATAAGTAGCCTTTCTCCTAATTAGCATGGGCTTGTTTGCTAATTTATAAAAAAATAAATAAATGTAAAGATTTACATAGAATGGTAACACTTTAGTTTAGTCACTATTAGATTACTAGCATATTGGCTGTTTATTCGTACTTATAAAGCACATATTAATGCCTTATTATGCATGACCATAT
>NW_015777089.1:0-946 GCF_001515625.1 Sinocyclocheilus rhinocerous | reverse complement strand
AAAAAAAAATTCTTACAGCAACTGGAAGCTCATCATCATAAGTTATTTTGTTAATAGCTGAATGTGTGTTGTCTAACATCTTACCGATAGCAGGCATCTTCGAGCTAACAAAGCACGCCTTAAAGCTGTTGCTCTGCTTGAAAAATGCCGTTTTCTTCTCCTCGGGAAAAGAAGTTTCACCAGAACGAAAATTAACAAGACGGAGTACATTTTGGTTTACCTCAGGAGTCAACTTGAGGATACTGACTGGAAACCCGCCGAAATAATGTTTTAAAATAACGTATGTTCATACACTTGTGTAGGTTCTCATTGACCGTTATTTTATATATTATTTTTTAATGAATTTATTTTTCATTTCATTTATTTTTTTGTTATATTTATATTTTATGAACAAATAAATGTGGCAGACAGTTGTTTTTATTCTTTTATTTCTTACATGTAATAAAAAAAATTAACATGACAGTGTTTTTTTCCCTTTTTAATATCAAATAATACAATAAACGTGACAAGTGAACAGTGACACACAATTCATAAAGCAAAACAATCCAATATTACAGATGGGTAGGCGTATGTTAATGACGAAATTGTCCGCGGACTCTGGCGCATGCTATTTACGTCAGCGTCTGAATTCGCTCACTTGTTTTCGTTCACTCTTTGCTGATATAGTGCACTCCACTACCATGCACTATATAGGGATGAGTGAACGAGTGAGTGGTTTCAGACACGGAACCGGAGTCAATGGGTTTTTTGAATGGGAGTTTGATTAAATCCCCTACAATAAGGGCCGTGGTTCACACAGGCTCAAGATACTTTCACATTTTATTCTACGTCATAAAACACACCAGTTACACCCCACTCGGGATTTTTTTTAACTATTACGTTTCTTAAAAAAGACGGTTGGTAACAAGTTGCTAAATGGGACTACAGGTGCTGTCGGAGACATTAA
>NW_015777088.1:0-946 GCF_001515625.1 Sinocyclocheilus rhinocerous | reverse complement strand
TTACCCCAAGGCAACATCTTGCTGTGGAGGGTTAATTAATAAATGGTAATGAGTGTAGCATTTGTCTAAAAATCATGAATAATTACCCTATGGTATATTTGGTTGCTAATGTACTTGCCAGAAATTTTTTTGTCCCCCAAAATAAAACATGGCAGCTATTATTTTCAGTAACCCAGAGGATAAACAAAACAACCCCATGGTCCAGCTGTTTTATGGCACATTTGTGGCAGAGAGACTTCATGAAGGTAAGAGAATTATATTTCTTCTGTAATTATTCTGTTTATCACAGTCCTTGATGACAGTTGTGTAATTGTGTGCAGGAAAGATTGTGTCCAACATTGAGCAATTTGGACAATACCCTCTCCAAGTGAATGGCTTCAATAATTTAGATGAATGTTTGGAGGGTGCCATGGTTGAAGGAGAGATTGAGTCGCTTCATTCAGATCAGACAATGTCTTCTGGCCAGGAGGTGAGTTTTTCTACTTTTTCTACGTCATACAATTATATGAACTCCTGTCATTTATTCTGATGTTTACATTGCATTAACATTCATGCATTTGGCAGACACTTTTATCCAAATAGACTTTGCATTCAAGGTAGACAATTTATTAGTTTTTATTGCCTTGGGAATCTAACCCATGGCCTTAGTGTTGCTAGAACTGTGCTCTACTGTTTGAGCTAAGGAAGAGTCAAACATATCAAGATATTATTATGAAAAAGAATAAGGATATTATTGTGAAACATGCAAATGTTCTTTTTATATATATTTTTTTGAAATAATTAAAAGTATGTGGGTTTTCATTGTTTGCAGAGGTGGTTCTCTAAGCTGCCACCAGTGTTGACCTTTGAGCTATCCAGATTTGAGTTCAATCAGTCTTTAGGGCGACCAGAAAAAATACACAAAAAACTGGAGTTTCCCCAAGTGATCTATATGGACAGGTGAGAA
>NW_015777087.1:0-946 GCF_001515625.1 Sinocyclocheilus rhinocerous | reverse complement strand
ACTCAGCCATGTCTGTTGACTATGTCGCCCTGCAATTTACATCAGGCACTGACAATATTATCTCGCTGATAATGTCCTACGGCCTCCTGCCTCCATCAGATGTGCGTTCCAGTGCTCACAGTCCGTTTACATACTCGCGCTGCTCACAAAGTCTGCTTGTAAGGTTGACTGGTGGTGCGCCTTCAACATTTGGATTAAAAAAAAGATTAAAGATCACTTCTTTGATGATTTTGTTAGCAATGTTTTCTAAAAAGTTGTGTTCAAATGATTTACAAAAATAAAAAGTGTTTATATGAACTAAAATTCCACCAAACCAAATTTAGATTAAAATTAAAACACACATGTAAATGCGAACAACTCCAATGTCACGTTCCTCTTTAGTTAGTTAGTTTTCATGAACTTTATAGTTTGTATTCTGTAATTCCTGTGTTCTTTGGTTTCAGTTTCCTGCTTCTCATTTGTTGTCATGGGCGTTCATTAATCATTACAGGTGTTATTCATTAGTTCCCTCATTTGCCTTGTATTTATTTTGCTCTGTTTCAATCTTCTGTTGTCGGGTGTTGTTTGTGCTATGCACACTGTTTCGCATGTGTTTACCTTCTGAGTTATTAATTAAACTTCGTATTGTTTTATTATCATCATCATCTTGGACTATACGTTACAGCTACTTTTATATGCACATCATTTTCAGAATGATGGTTAAAAAGAAATTGTTGAAAAAAACTAAAAAATATCAGTGCAACCTGATGCTTTCAGATTTGCACAGTCCGTACTCTAAACAGAACCAGAGTTTTGCCAGGGTTGGAACGTCATGACCCACAAGCGTGCAAAAGACGGAAATACACTAGAGGACAGGTGAAATATATTTCCATCTTTACCACCCGAAAATGTTCAGAAAAAAAGTGTTTCTGTATTAATAGGAGTCCATTACGATCTCTGATGGCAA
>NW_015777086.1:0-946 GCF_001515625.1 Sinocyclocheilus rhinocerous | reverse complement strand
TTTTCCCACATTATAACTGCCTATTGACATTTGAGCAAAAATAATGTCACAAATCTTTGTGGTGCTCAAAATTGGTCTCCTTTTCTTTACACAAAATACAATGCCTATTTCTTCTTTTGTAATATTAACCTGTGTATTTATCATCACCAAAACCAAAACTTAAGAAAGAACAACGTCTATAAATAGGCCATCTCGTTATTGTTGATTTTCACCTGTCAATTTCTTTGATATTTCATATTCAAAATGAGGACGGGAAGGGCCTTTCATCCAAGTTCACACACTCCGGGTGAAGGTGTCCGTGGGCACAAAGGAAACCCGAGAGAGGGAGACGAGGAGAGAGTCCGTTTCTGGCTGGGATGATACTTTTAAAAAGGACTATTTAAGAACTGCACTCCAGAAAGGAAAGAAAAAAGCAGGGCAAATGAAAATACTGATAAGGTAAGTGTTTTTTAGATATCTAAAACCCTGGCGAAATCTCCAGCAGTCATTCACGAGAGCCACACTGATGTCACTTTATAACTTTTGATGTAAATCTAAGGTCAGACCTCAGAAAAATAAACTGGATTGATCAAGAGAGAACAGGCACGTTTGGAATAATTGTAAAGGTTGTCTAACATTTTCTAACATTTGTCACTGTTTAAAACGGTGGTAATAGTTTCAGTTTCTCACAGAAAAAAGTTTTTTTTTTGTCTCCAACACTCCCCACCACCCAAAAAGAGTTGGAGAGGAAAAGAGGAGTGTTGTGAGTTTTCGCCCATGCATACGAGAAACTAGTCCTCGATACGGGACTGTGCAAGGCTGTGTCGGAGTACAAATGTCCTTAAATGTATGAGCGACACTGATGACTCCAGAATCACACGTGACCTTTAGGAGTGTACAACGTATAGCGTTTGTATGTGCGCACAGGGGGGCATTTGAGATCTACGTCAGTCACAGTCACTGGTGT
>NW_015777085.1:0-946 GCF_001515625.1 Sinocyclocheilus rhinocerous | reverse complement strand
AGCGTACTCCATGACTGGCCGCCGCTCTGGCTGTTGTGTTGTGTGGAAGGGAAGGTCAGGGTAAGGTGAAGTATTGGCATGCCTGCATCTGTGGTGCGCTGGAGCGGACCATGACAGAAAGACAAATGGCCGTACGTGTCCATTCAGGGCTGGTAGCTATGATTGTCTCTTTAGAGATTTGTGGGTGTCAATGAGCGGGTGGGTATACAGGTGGGGGCGAGGTGGGCTGCTTTCTCGTTTCCTTTTTATGTGTCTTCTGTCTCTGGGGCTCAGACTCCAATAACGAAAGCTCACCCAGCCACTCTGAGCACGAGCAGGCGAAAGCTGCTGGCTCTGTCTTCGCAATAATAATTATAAAATTAATAAAATGTGTCAAAGCATGAGAGCCAGCGGTGCTTAATAAATAATTTATGAGACATTGACTCATAGACTAAATTTTATCACAACAAATCAGCAACGCAGCAGAACTTTTCTCCCGCGCTCATTCTCTCACCCCGTTTTTTTATTATCCTAAGGGATGCTGACCAGATTAAAGATTGTAGCTTCTGTGCAAGAAATAATAGCTAAATTATGCGGCACTTCTTTAAAAGTGCAGCGTTCCCACAGGTATTCTCTTCAAATAATTCAACAATGTTTATTTACGAGGCGACATTAGTTAACAGCAATAAATATAGCAGACTGTCTTTTGATCATCCGTATTTAGATATTTCATTTTAGTAGTCTATGGAATGCTATAGAAAAACAATACTTTTTACTTGCCAGCAATCAGGCAGTGTAAATTGGAAGCTCATTAAGAATGACAGTGTAATTACTTTGTGGCCTTATAGTCAGATTTACGCTCATCAATAAATACAGTGCAATCAGCAGGCTCTTATTATGGTGTGCTCCTTTTCACCAGCTAAGTAAGAAGCTTGATAATAAAAGAGACTATATAATTTACTTGAAG
>NW_015777084.1:0-944 GCF_001515625.1 Sinocyclocheilus rhinocerous | reverse complement strand
TATATATATATATATATATATATACATAACAATGGGCGCAGACGGCAAATATTGTGCATGTGGACATATAAACCGAAAACAATTTGTTCCTACCTTTAACAACCAATATTGCGTCAGCAGACAAACTCTCGACGTCTGTATCGATGAGACAAACGTACTTCCCACCGTGATTAAGCTGGATGTTTCTAATCATAAGATCACCGGAAAAGCTCTATAAGAAAAGTGAAAATTTAAATTAAATTACAAATCTTAATAATTAATAATAATTTCTGTTGTTACAGCACAAGGCACCAAATCCACTCTACTGATAATCAGTAGTTTCTGAAAGCGTGATGCATTATCATTCATAACATACTGTATTTCATGAGTCAAAACATAACCTCAAGGCATGCTCTGTATTTTTTGGCTGGTGCCATGAAATTCTGGCACTATTTCAAAAAATGAGTTCAGAGTGAATTCATGAATTCAGAGGCTGAATGATTTTTTTATTCCATGCAATTTTATTCCATTGATTTTTAAGGCCATGCAAATCCATTTTTGCATCTTTCTGTGTAATACTTCATAGTGCAATTTAATTACTTCAATTATTTTATATTCCACAATAAAGGTAAATCAAGCATAAAAAAGTTAAAATTGGAGTTAGAATGATGTAAAACAAACAAACAAAAACTGCACACTCAAATGATACTGCCAAATTTTTTAAATGTATTCTCATATATAAAAGTCAGATTTACAAATCAGAATTGTAAATCTCATATTCGGTGATATTTTATTTGATTTTTTATTATTTTTACTGTTCACTCCAGGGTTATTATAGTTAACTAAACCTAAAACTAAAATAAAAACCATTGAAGAAATATATGTTACTTAAAACGAACTATACTAACTAAACTAAAATTAAACTATGACTAAATTCTACTACTAACTAAAATTATATATATATA
>NW_015777083.1:0-946 GCF_001515625.1 Sinocyclocheilus rhinocerous | reverse complement strand
CTGCAGCCCATGGCAACAAACAAAACCTGGAGCTGGTGAGATTGATCTTTCACTTTAATATCATCCACTGTGATTTTTAACATTTTCTTACAGTACAACACTTGATACATGCTTCATATTTTGTTCTTGATTCTGTAGCTTTTGGAAATGTGCTTCAACTCGCTAGGAGACAAGGAGAGCAACGGGTCTATCAGCCCACTACACTTGGCGGTATGTACAAAATGTCAAGACATAAAAATCAGCAGCAATATAGATCAACAGATATTCTGTAATTCTGCAGAGAACTGCCCCCTGTTGGTCCAAAAATAGATATATAATGAGCTGATATTAAAAGAAATGACTTTTTCCACTCTCCTTTTGCTGTCAGGTGGAGTCGGGTCACTGGGAATGTGTCACCGTGTTAATTGAGTCTGGAGCGTATGTGGATGCCTGTGACCCGGTGGGGCGCTCTGTGCTGTATGTGGCCTCTCAAAGAGGACATGCTCGCTGCGTAGAGCTGCTTCTCTGCCAATCAGCATCTTGCCTGCTCACAGAGCACCGCAGCAAATGGGGCCCTCTTCATGTTGCAGGTACAGAGAGCATGTATGTGTAAATTGGCTTGTGAATCTTATCTTTCTGTGGGATTTTGACAAGTTGCTGAGTGTTTTTTGTTGACAGCTGCCAACGGCCACTCAGAATGTCTGCGGATGCTGCTCTGTAGTGAGGGGGGAGCCGACCTAGTTAATGTTACAGATGCAGAGGGACAGTATGTATGAGCTAATGGCTCTTTTACTTAATCTTTTCAATGCTTTTTTTATTGTTTTGCTCATGTTCACAGCATTCATTTTAAGTAAACAAGGTAACACTTGACAGGTAATGCATCTTGCATAATCTGATTGAATCTAATGATTTACAATAATTTCACTCTAAAAAATGCTGGGTTAAAAACAACCCAACTTGGGTTATT
>NW_015777082.1:0-946 GCF_001515625.1 Sinocyclocheilus rhinocerous | reverse complement strand
ATTTAAGTAATTCTATAAAAACAGTATTTAGAGAGAAAGAAAATAGTAAATCAATACAACACACAAAAAAGATGCACTGCATTTGAATGATATCTCAGACTCTCTCGTTTATAGGCCCACCTGGAAAGACATGCAAGTCTCCCTTCAGAGAAATGCACTTCTGCAACATTGTACAGGGGTCACTTTCAAACATGCACAGACATTCTTGGCAGATTTATCGTTTCTGGGTTAAAGTCAGGACACAGGCGACATAAACCACCAGGAGGCGTGTCCACGGAGGGAAGTTTGCTTTTACGTATTTTCTTTTCCACCGTTTAAAAACAAGCAGTTCCCAGTCTGCTCTATGTGAGCTGAAGTCATTAAATCCAGTGTGGAAGTGTTTGAGTCACACGGCTGTAGAGTAATGTGATCCCTGGAGAACAACTGCTGTTAACTTTAATCTCTGAAAAATCTCTCCTGTTCTCTCACCAGTCCTATACTACAGCTTATATGACTGAAAACCATATACTGGGGTCTATTTCAATGGCTGTGTATGTGTGTTTTTAAACCCCTGACAGACATACTTAAATACAAACGTGACCTCTGTGCTATAATAAACAGGACTGGATGAATGCTTGCACACATTCGTATGAAAAAACATGCAGAAGTATTAGACTACCCTTTGCCACCACACAAACTTTAACTTATAACACATAAACACTACAGAGCACACATAAACACAACTACAGTGCCAATGACAAACATTTACACATTTCTGTAGCCCTTATTCAATTCGAGTCACCTAAACGTCTATCAACACACATTGTGGGATCTTAATACTTGTCAGATAAAGAGGGAATAATGTCGAAAAAATTATATAGGGAAAAGGTGAAACAGAGAAAAAAGAAAATAAATGAAAGCGAGGTTTGATTGATAAAGTCCTGAATCTGTCTATTTAGGGTCTGGC
>NW_015777081.1:0-946 GCF_001515625.1 Sinocyclocheilus rhinocerous | reverse complement strand
CTGCTGAAAATTCAGCTTTGCTATCACAGAAATAAATTACATTTTTAAATACACTCAAAAAGAAATTTTAAACGATAATAATATTTTACAATATTACTGTTTTTGTATTTGTAATCAAATAAATGAAGCCTTGTTGAGCAAAAGAGACTTATTTCAAAAACATTGAAATAATCGTACCAACCCCAAACTTTTGAACGTCAGTTGTACGTGTACAGAACTGTCTTTTTTTTAAAACTTTTCTTTGTGTAGTGTTGTACAACCATTCACCATAAACAAAAAAAAATACCATGGAAACCACAGTTTCTGACAAAACGCCCAATGCAATGATGGCTATACTGTAAAATCATAATAATAGTTGAATTTCTTTTTTTGATGGCAGTGGCCAATGCAATGCTAATGTAAAACAGAATTCAAGCAAATTCATAGCACAAACTTATACAATTATTTATTTAAATTTAAAAACAGAAACGGTTTACCCTTCACTGACAAAGCTGCTGGCAGAATATTTCTCTTAATTGATCAAAAACACAGTTAACAAAATTGTCAAATATTGGCTGATTAATTGGTCTGTATGACAGATACATGTCTATCACTAGGAGTAATTGGTATTTTGCCAGAAAGTATGGTTAGCATTGCAATTTGTTGAAGATGTTATTTGGTTTACCACACGTACAGTATACTTACACTTCCTGGAAACATCCTGAAGCACATGAGCCACAAACACGTTTACACGTGTCACGCAACTGTGTGTGAAGGAAATGTTTAAAGTTTGCGAACACTAACCTGTCGCTGGTTCTCGGTCTCCAGGCGGAGACGTGCCTCGATGCACCTGCGTGTCTCCAGAAAGGCCTGTCGCTGGGCGCGGTCTGACAGGTAGCTGATAAACATCCCTGCAGTGTTTATACATAAGAACAGCAGCACCTGAGCTAACAGCTGAAGAGAAAGA
>NW_015777080.1:0-946 GCF_001515625.1 Sinocyclocheilus rhinocerous | reverse complement strand
CCTCAACGTTTTCAGAACATTTTCTATTTTCTTTGCACGTCAGAACTTTAACTTAGCATCTTTAGAATGATTTGAAACATTTTAAATGAAAAACACATTAAGACGTGGCACATAGAACAACAATTTTAAAAAATAGCGCAACAACACAAATCCTGTGTGAACGGCCCTTCAGAAATGAATCACCGGACACACACTGCTCTGGGTTAAATTACACTCCCATCTCCAGCAAAAATTGCATGCAGTTCCCAGAAATTGCCATCATCATCCATCTTGCTGGTCAAGTCTTGAACATCACCCAGCTTTATGTTATTTCATAAAGCTGAATCATAATACACAAGTGCTATCAAAGCTGATAGTAGCATGGTTTGTTTCTGAATATAAAATATGCAATGAACTTCCAAGATGCATTATTCTGATGCTCCACAAAGCAATGAAATACTAACAGCACAGAGGAGCAAAGAGCATCTGCGGCACAGCGCTGGCAAAACATGCGCTCCATCCCTAGAAAGAGGGAGCAAAGTCGTAAAAAGTTTGGGAAGCTCTGGGAAATCAGTCAAAAAGAAAGATGCAATTAAGGGTCCCGCCGTGATCCTGGGACCCAGCCATACTGGGTCTGCTCTTGTGAAAGCACTGGGAAATCAAGGCCCCATAAATCTCAATGGATGACACACAGTACAAAACAATAAATATTTTTCACAACAAAGTGTGTCCTGGAAAGTCTGCGAGGGCATGCACGCCAAATGCATGCGTGGAAGCCAAAATGGCATGGAAATATGCTGCTTGTGCATTCTTCTATTCATTTGAGGCTTTTCCAAGATCTGTCGGGATATTTTCCACAACAAGACTTTTACAGCGCAATTTACTGCGCAGTATTTCCCTTTGCGTTCACATTTTACAACGGAGTTAGCTTTGGCCTACTTGTGCATGACATGAGAGGCACAATAAA
>NW_015777079.1:0-945 GCF_001515625.1 Sinocyclocheilus rhinocerous | reverse complement strand
TGGTGTGGTTTGCTGGTGGTGGCCTCATTGCTCATTTCGCCTTTCGCTTCAACTTCCTTCTGATAAACAGATAAACACTTTTTTTTTTAAATTATTTTGAGAGTCCTTGCCTGCAGTGCTCTTTTGGCACTATCTGCTCGCTACTACTCTCTGACTGGTGGAATTTTCTGTTTCGCGTTAAACGTGATTATTTTAAAAACAAGCTGAAATAATGCAAACAGATGTTTTCAACATAGGAATATACCATCAATTAACTGCCTCAGAGTTCACAACAGATCTGTCTTTCCTATGGACAAAATGAATGGAGTTTTTACTTCCAGAACTCGTCTGTTGCACTCTGTAAGACTTTACTCCCGTTTAACATAGTTATAGCAAATACACTGAAATGTACCTGGCTATGTTCTGTTTGTGAATTAACTCTTGCCGTCTAGCAACCATCTCCATGGATTCAGTTGGAAGGAAGCCGTAACCTGCAAAATGGAATTTTAAAAAAAATTAGGTTCTTCTTTCCCTCTGAGCTTCCCCTGTACTTCTCTACATTTAACCAGCATATAATTTCATTCTAACCTGTGCCAGGGAATCCTCTGCCTGGAATAACATTGGAGTTTGGGGGCAGAGATGGGCCGAAGTGGGCACCCATGTGGATTTGTCTAGCATCAGCTGATACCATTTCAGTGGGCGGCACAAGGTCCCTGCAGATAAAGAGGAATCATTCATCATTAAAATCTCACTAATTTAAACTGCATAGTTAGCTGCAAATGCGTTGGCAATAAATTTCCATTTCTTGTCATGCCATTAAAGCTCATGTAAATTGAACCTATAATATAAATTTAATTAACAATTAAAAACTCATTCTCTTTTACTGTCTTGGTTGTTTTGAAGTTCATTCTATCAGACCTTTCCATGAAGCGGGGATCAAACTGTGCAGGCACACCCTGCAGTCTC
>NW_015777078.1:0-946 GCF_001515625.1 Sinocyclocheilus rhinocerous | reverse complement strand
GGAACTGAATTTAATTCTGAATTGGCTTCTAATTGTTTAATTATGCAATTGGCATGATACATTTTTACCTAACAAATAAAATGTTATATTTGATTTATTCTGATCTCTTCTGGAATCATTATTTCTTGTAGATTAAATTGCACTCTGGTGTTTCCGCAAATCTGCATCCAGGATAGATGATACTGAATTACCAATGGATGGACCATGGGGGAACACCATTAGGGGCTTCCGATTTCTGACTGTCACTGACTTAACAAGTTGCATTTTTCGTGATTATGAAAAAGAAAATACACTTTGTGTTATTTGTTAACAGGGTGCAGCATATTTAAAGGTAGTATAATCACCCTGCATCCTCTGAGTAAGATCTGAACTGGCGTTTTTTGTGTCCATGCGTTCACTGTTGGCCAAGTGAATTACTAAGTGACACTGGGTCCTTAATGAACGAATAATTAAAAAAGTATGGGATATTAAAAATAATAAAATATCTAAATTAATACACAATTAATATTTGTGATTATTTTTTCATTAGAAGTACCGTCTAAGTTTAATGATCACTTGAAATTCAGTCAGATTAAATACAGAGCTAGACTAAAATTGAAACTACATTATGATAGATTAAGTTAACTTTGCAGAAGCACGAGTAAAAGTCATAAATGCACTATACCTTCGCCCACCAATTGGTTTCTGTCGCTGGGCCAGTTTGGGTGGATCCTTACACCTGTGTCTAGTTTAGTTGTGCATTATCTTGTTTATTTAAACTCCTTGTTTTTTTCAGGTCATGGTGCATGTTTGTGAGCTGGTTTGTTGCGTTTTTATTTTTCTTCATCCTTGGACCCTTTTGGACAAACTTTTGTTAATTTAAATAAATACAAACTTGCAACTGGATCCACTCTTCCTTCCCTGCATTGCTCTAACAGGTGTTTAATGAAGAATTGAATTACTGAAA
>NW_015777077.1:0-946 GCF_001515625.1 Sinocyclocheilus rhinocerous | reverse complement strand
ACAAGGTTTATTAGATGACGCTTGCACGTTCCTCTCAATGGGACTGGTTCTGATCAACCTGTGTGCAGGGGCTCTTACATATAAACACGTTCATCCTGCAGTAATTTGTCAGCAAGAGCTATAATCACCCACATATGGGTTTATTAATTGGAAACTTCAGGAAGATCTCAGGACATCAGAGGCTGTGTGTGTGTTTGTGTGCATGTGTCCTTCAGCTTGCTTTGGATTTGTCGAAAGATTTCCCCAGTGTCAGAACGGCATGTGAAATGCACCTGGCAAAAACGCTCACAAATTGTTTAACCAAACATGTCTTCCGTCCTGTTTGACAAGTCAGGAATTTCACCTGAGGCCAAAAGAGACTTGTGGTTCTAATAAAGGACACAGTTTCATTTGCATTGGAAAGCTCCACTGATTATTTAAGCATTTATCAAGAGCACTCAACTGACTAAAATGCAAAGCAGGTTTGGATACTGCTTGCCAGCTGTTGTATTCCTTCAGTTACATTGGGTCAAGTATTTAACTTGAAGTATGCATTACTTCAAGTTATATTGGGTAAAGGTGTCCGCTAAATGTAAATGTACAGAATGCAAATGTTGTGTAATGTGTCTCACAATGGTTCATTATTAGTTCCTAACAACTTTTTTTTTTACAGATAATACGTTGGCCATTGTCTTAGGGAGTGTTGGTGCGGTGTTGGCGTTGGTTGTCATGGTGATAGCAATCGTTGTGTACGCAAAGAAACAGAAGAAGTGAGTACAAATGTGTTTTTGTTTTTGTTGTTCATTTGTTTACTAGAAGTATTTTGAATATTTGTTGAAATCTAACTATTTAAAGAATACTTGAGAAAAAAAGTAAATCCTGTCATCATTTACTCATTTGCATGTCATTCAACGAGTCTGAATATGCCTAGTTCAATATTACATATACCAATAAATATCTATATACA
>NW_015777076.1:0-945 GCF_001515625.1 Sinocyclocheilus rhinocerous | reverse complement strand
CTACTACTACTACTAAATAAAAATATTAAAATTATTAAATAAAATAAAAAGATATTACTTTTGTAATATTTTACTGAAAAAGTCAAGTAAGAAAAATATATATTTTTTAATTACTACTGTACAATTATAGTATTTATATTCATGTCTTAATTTCTTAATTTTTCAAACGTCAAACCTTTGAAAAATATTTTCGATGGAACACCCACATGTAGTAACAATAATGTCGAAATTTTATTTTCAATTACTACTGTAACATTGCAGTATTTATATCTTCATTTCTTCATTTTTCAAATGTCAAACCTTAGAAAAACTTATGGCGGAAAACCACAGGGTTTCTGTTTTGTTGATAAACGCTTCTCATTTCAAGTATGAGAAGATGGTTGTTGTATGTTGCGGTCCCAAAATGCACATTAAAGTGACCCAAACTCTGAGCAGATGCAGAAAGGACGGTCATGTGAATGGCTCTGAAACATTGCAAACACTCTCCGAAAATGAGCAGCTCGCGTGTAAAAGAACACAGTGCCATGCTTCACTTTGAAGCACACAGCGCATATAGATATTTATTAAATTGAAGCCATATTGCAATTTTGCATTCATTTTGATTAATCATGCAGCCCTACATTTATTGGAAGATATTATCATAAACAAAACAACTTGTTCTGTGCTGCAAAACATTTATGTGCACGCTCACTCTTTGACCTACATGTCCTCCACAGAATGCCATTGTGCCGTTTAAAGAGCTTTGCGGTCTGTCTGCGGTGGCCAACCTGAAGCAGTGTATACTAGCGCTCTCCCCGCGCCTCATCAGCCCAGACAGCAGCCCGCTTCTGCTGTTTAACCTCAGAGATCAGTACCTCACCATGGAGGCCCAGGGCCTGCTGCCTGAAGTCCTGAAGAAAGTGGTCACCGCTTATGAGATGGTGAGTGCATTTCTTGAAAGGAAGA
>NW_015777075.1:0-945 GCF_001515625.1 Sinocyclocheilus rhinocerous | reverse complement strand
GAAATTCTCGTTCTTCAGCCCCTCCTCCCTTGATAAGTCCATTACCTTGGCACTTGGCTGTGGCAAATTCACTAACGTAGGCCTGACTTCAAACCATTAATCAAGACTTCAACGCTTAGCACACTGTAAAAAGGTTATTTGTGTAATAGATAAAAGGGTGAAATGAATTAGCGAGCCGGAATGCAAAGTTCTCCATTTCTCCATGGCTTTCTCTCTCCCAGGCGGCAGCTTGAAAGGCTGACCCTGTGTCCACCACCATATAGCGTTTTGCTTTCATGGACGCCTGGCTGTATCTCGCAGGAGCGCTAATGACAGTCTCAAACTTAACCTTTGTGTACTCCTCTAAATTCACCTCACTATCACTTAGAAACAACCACACTCTCGGTTTCCAAGTCTTCTGTGCACTTCATCTCTCTCGTGTTCAGCAATGAGATTTGCTCTGATCTGTACAGCAAGAAGCGAAGAATGAATAGTTAGCATTTGATTATCTCCTGCCAGAGCATATGCGTGCCGGCGTGTGATTAATCAAGGCTCTGTTGAATGTAAATTCAGATCAGCTGTGGTTTTGTGATTGGCAATGGCACCACATTGACTTCCTGTTTGTCACCCATGTATGTGCAATGGGTCATGTCACACTGTTTATTCCCAAACAGGTTTAACTAACAATGGGCATTCTCTGATTTTTATGCCATTTATGCTTGAAATGAGTATGGGAGTTGCGTGATTTTGTGATCTGGAGTGTTTGTGTAGTTTCTCATGTCACAAGTCAGCAGGAAACTACTATAGATATTAATCTATCAATACTGTGTTTTAACATATTTGCAGAAAGATTGAATAAAAAATAGGTCTTTGCCAACATCTAATACTCACTTAAAAATAACCTTTAAAAATTTAATTTAATAACTTTGTTAAATGTAATCTATAATGTATTAAATATATACAGTA
>NW_015777074.1:0-945 GCF_001515625.1 Sinocyclocheilus rhinocerous | reverse complement strand
TTTAAATACAATATGCTGGCAATGAGACCCACTTATCTGCCTAATTACCACATTGAAAACAAAATAAAAATGAAAGATACACACAACTCTAAAACATTAACACGCATTAATTAATCAAGTCATTTGCATGTAAATGAAAGGAATTCGATATCTTTGTACAGTGGCGTCTGCATCTGAGGGGGATATTCGTGTCGTCTGGATGCGCCAAACCAAATCACTCCTCATTTTCATTCAGCCTGAGTTATACAAACTGACATTTCTGCATGATAAATGTAATTATGCTTACAGAAGGACTCGCATTAGACCACCTGTTACAATATAATATCACTCATTAGTTCAGTTGTCAAGCCCTCCAACAAATGACATTGTGAGAGAAGCTGTAAATCATACGGTCTAAGTGGCTGAAGAGCCGAGTAGAATTTACAGAGGTCTGTTTCACGTGGGCATGAGCTCAGGTTGGTTAACAGTTGGCTTCTGCGTCTGAAAAAAGAAACTGATACCATCAAAGCAATATATGGAGGCAGAAAAGGAAAAAAAACAAAAAAACCGAAATCTTGTTTACTAAGATGCATTCAACTGGATGGGTTTAAAAAGCAATTAATTTAAGGACAGTAAATGGCACACAACATTACTGCAAAACAGCAGTACATTGCTGCAATAAATCTAAAATTTTACATTTTATAAAATCATTTGAAAATTAAAAATGAATCTTTTTCATTTAACCTGATATAAAATAAATTTGTAAAAAAAATCAGATTTATACGTAAGATAGTAACTTCATGATCCTGTTCTGTAAGGACTTTGTTTTTTCACAAATAAAGACATTTCTAAACACATAAAAATGAGAGTAAATACAGTAACCAATAGTGTGCATTGGGAATCACATTTTCTCAAATAAAGACCAGGGGCAAGTTCAAGCTCAAACCGATGTGCACCGTTTTGCTA
>NW_015777073.1:0-945 GCF_001515625.1 Sinocyclocheilus rhinocerous | reverse complement strand
AGAGAAGCTCAGGACCACAGCGATGGCGTACAGACCCTCAGAGATGATCTGAGGATCGGACGGCCTCCACCTGTTCCTCGCTGCAACAGAGACACACACACACAGAGCTTTACTGAAAATACAGCACCAATACCATGGTACATTATGTAACTGGAAGCTGATTCAGATTAAAAGGATGTCACGCGTGTTCGGGGTTTGATGGTTTGAATTCAAAGAGAATCAGAGGGAGGAAGTCAAAGGTGGAGAATGCTAATGAAGACTTTGTTCAGGGATTCTGAGTGAACACAATGAAGATCAAACACAGTCAACGGTAAAGCTGATTCAAAGATTTCACCAGCGCACACACTCTTTATGTATGTATACATACAGTATATGATTGTGATTTTAAGAGCTGCGATATCACTTTCACACCAGCAGATAGCAGCATTGATAACACATATCAGCTCTATCATACTAGTCATACTATCTCAGAGGTATATATTATGTATGCATGCCATTCTCAAACAACCTACCAACAAGTGTTGTTTTAGTATTATTTATATATTATTTTGTATGTATTAACATTTTGAATGAGCTTTTATTTATATATTTTCAGTATCCTTTTTATTGTGTTTAAATGTTAGTATTTCCTTTTTAATTTGTTTAAATTTCAGTATTTTTTTTTGTTTTGTTTTGTGTATTTGTCATTTTTTTAATATTCCGGTTTAGCTTTATATTTATTTTAATTGTTGTCAAATTTTAGCTGATTTTATTTTAGTTCGTTGCCAAGACAGCATTGCTTATTTTCATTTATTTTGACTTGACGTACTAAAATAACTAAAATACTAATAATTAATTTCTTAAACTTTAATTAAAATTAAAAGGAAAAAAATCTAAATATTAATAACAATATAATATCTCAATACTAAAACAAAATAAAAGTTTAAGTCTTTCATCTAATATTTA
>NW_015777072.1:0-945 GCF_001515625.1 Sinocyclocheilus rhinocerous | reverse complement strand
TTAACTGTTCAAATATTGAATATTATCATGTGATACCAACCCTCTACCATGGTTCTACACAGTAGTTTTTGTAAAGAGAGAGAGAGAAAAAAGTCTATTTTGAGAGAGACCAGAGGAAATAAGTGAGATTTTAATATTTTCAAGAAAACAATTCTATATATTAAATGACTTGGTTACAATATACAAAATCTGTGTATGTTCCTGCAAAAGGACGCCCCTCTCTCTGATGTAGTGCATCTGCTTTCACAGTTCTGCTTCCTCTCTCATCTGTAGCCACACCCACCGGGGGCCCCACAGCGGGAGCACCACCCCTCTCCAGCCAATGGCAGCGCAGCACGGCCACTCCATCACTCCTCAGTTTCCAAGGTAACTGGGCTGCTCTCCTGAAAGGCGCTACATCATCAGCATCCGTCCAGCGAGGACTGCTCGAGGCAGGCAGCCCTGCAGTGGATCGGATAGCAGGCACCTCCCTCACACACCGCACTGGATGGAAAAATGGAGTAGATAGTGTTATGGTGAGTACTCGGCTTCTGTCTTCTGCTACTATGGGCTGATGCTTTCTTATTTATTTTGTTAAAAGCAGGGGACATTTGAACATGGATAAGATATGATGCTAGAAAGAGGTTTGACTCCATCTGAAGGCAAATTGTGGAGAGAGACAGCATTGTTGAAGTGGCCTGCATAGGAAGGACCTGACGCATGCACAAATAGTATCCACAAGGGGGGCCAAACATACAGCGAAGCCTGGAGGGGGGTTGTTTTCTTTTAGCACTATTGGTATTTCTGACTGTAAGGTCGGGAATGTGAGCGTGTCCGTGTTTATTCTCCACCCTCCTTGCACTGAAACGTGGGCCAGTGTTTTCAGTTTAATAGCCCTGCATGTTTGTTTGTGTTACGCATGTTTCTAGGTGAATGGCTTCACTGATGCATTTCCATCTTTATGGT
>NW_015777071.1:0-945 GCF_001515625.1 Sinocyclocheilus rhinocerous | reverse complement strand
GGAACATCCCTGTGCTTGGAGAGTTGTGTTCTTGTTTACTGTGAGCGTGTGTGTGTGTTTCTCATGAATGGAAAGCTTTGAATTGCTGTGGTAATGGAATCCCATTGCCTGGTTATTCCAGTTACTGTGAGTAGCGTGTGAGTTTGAGCAGGACCACGGGGCGTTTGAGCAAAGTTGGCTACAACTAATTTTGTCTCACTTTCTGATCCAGAGTGGTTCTTGACTGCTTTTGCTTCAGGGCCCAGATTTTACAGTACACTGGACAGCAATTAAAAAGTCTTTAAAATCAAACATTGAAGTATATCAATATTACCGTAACCACATTGGCCCAAAAAATATGTGAAATTATTATTCTAACATGTTTGGTGTTTTTATATGTCCCTTGAATTTCCATGGTCATGTATTTGGCAGCCATTTTTGGTAGACACCTAATTTTTTAGACTTTTTTCGTGACTTCTCTTCAAAACAGCACCCAGCGACTTTTTGGATTGTTGTCTTTAAACTTATGTAGTGATTTTGTGAGAAGTTTTTATCCAAAGAGCCTTACAAAAGTAGTCATGTAGTCTTCATGGGGCATATTTCAGTCACTATTTCATACTTGTTTTATTTTAACAGATAAATATGTAAATAATAAAGCTTTATTGGGAAATCGGCTGTCTTAAAATACAGTTTGTGATCTCTGAGAATAGGAGAGAAGCAAACAGATGTAAATGGCTGACACTGGACGACATGCAAATACGATGCTGTAATGTCATGAATATGCTAATTAGGACATGGTGCCTTCTTGAAACATTTATCCGACTTTTTTTTGTACAGGCTTTAGCTTTAGATTTTCCATTGGGAGTATTTGGCAAAAGCGATCAACAAACCAAATGTATTTAATGTTTTTGTCTGTCCCAGCAAACAGGGAACGTTCTTACAACTTTCACTAACATTTTTTAAAAT
>NW_015777070.1:0-945 GCF_001515625.1 Sinocyclocheilus rhinocerous | reverse complement strand
TGTTCACACAGGAAAGCAGCGTTTTTTTGTTCCAAATGTTATTAGATGCCAGACAATGTGTACAGGTTTGCACAAGCACCTTCACAGGACGAGTGTCAGTTTTGCCACGAAGATTCCCTGCACTGGGAATCTTGTCACGTCACATGCAAGACAACCTGCTACACTTCCAAAAAAGTAAGTAAAATAACGCTGTTATGGTCTCTGTACTGTTTGGGCTTGAGTTAGAAGTAAAGTTTCTTAACATTGCTTTCATGTCACATGTGTTCGAAGAAGTTCTTGTGTTACAGTGTGACAAATCTTCTATTTTAGCACAAATATCTGTTACATCATATAAGATGCCAACATGGACTGGTTGTGTGACATTCCACCATCCTCAGAAACCATGAACAAAATAACTCAAAGTAAAAGACCCAGACTACAGTAAATAGCCAGGATCACATGTAATGAGGAAAAACATGGTCTTTTGGCATCAGTGTTTTCTGTTGGCAATTAAAGTAGAAACAATCAGAACTTATATTCATTAACAAATAAGGTAGTAACTTAAAAAGTACTTACTAGGAGTAGAATAACCACTTATATAGGAATCTAAACACCAAATAAAATGAACAAATTAAAACTAAACTTGTTTTTTTTAAACAAGACAATATTATATATATATAAAGCCTTAAAGGAATTCAGTTGCTGACCTACCTGAAGGTTGTCTTTTCCATGCAGATATAGCCGCTGCAGCCCCAAACGCCAACATCAGAGCCAAAACTGTCAGAACTGAAGGAATCACTGATTTAAATGGTTCCCCGTGATCAAACTCTGAAACATCAACCGCAGACTGAGAGACTAACTTCATTTTTATTTTGATTATTTGATTATTTTTCTTGTACAACCTCATCATTACCCAAAGTGACGTCCAGTTTGTTGTCCAGACTGAGGTGTGTGGCAGAGCAGGTG
>NW_015777069.1:0-945 GCF_001515625.1 Sinocyclocheilus rhinocerous | reverse complement strand
TGTTCAGTTTCATCAATTTCATCAGCATTTCAGCCAATTTGTATGTTTGCAGGAGTTAAATAGAACAAAAAAATGATGCATTGATTCAAATTAAAATATTGATTTCATGTCGGCGCCGACTATCCTCTCACAATAAAGGCATAAAAAGCCCATAATTATAACTTTAAAAAAATATATGATTTCATGTTGTTCACAGATGTGAGTTCCTCTATACTTTTTCAGTATTGTATTATTCATGAATATGTATATGTATATGTTCACCCTTATATTAGTTCAAAAGTGAACTTTATATTAGTGATTAGTTTTTTAAAGACAAGTAAGAAATATAATTGTAAATAATTATTTTATAATAATTATAATAATAATAATATTTATAAATGTGTAGTGATAATGTGGTGAAATTAAGAATAAAACTGAGTGATATTAACAGAATTTCAATGATATGACCATCAAACCATCAGGGTTGAAATAATGTTGTGCTTTAGAATTAGTGAGTAAAAATCACTTTTCATACTTAACACTTTCTTACAAGTTTTGGTGCATTTGGCTTAACAAAGTTACTGCATGTATTGATAAAAAATAAAAAAAACGTATAGAAAGTCTTTGTAAAATGATGTCCTGTCCATAGATAAATACAGTTGTTCTCTTTCAGGGAAAGTCGCAGCAGGAGCATAGCATAAAGACATGAATTCAAAGATGGGAATTTACCAGTAGTCATAACTTTCATCCCAGTTGTCAAAGTGCACCAGGAATCGACTCTCCACCATGTCTGTAATCGTGGCGACACAGATGAACGAGGGATTCTTCTTATCGATGGCCTCCAGCTTCATACCGACCCTAAACCCTGACGGCGTCACGGTCTGAAAAACACAGCTTATCCATTCAGTCGGAATAACTTGCTCCTGAATTACTGTATCAACCAATGATATCTTAGCAATTCATGAT
>NW_015777068.1:0-945 GCF_001515625.1 Sinocyclocheilus rhinocerous | reverse complement strand
GACTGCTGTCATTTGTGGAAAGATTTACATTACACTGACCTCAAAATCCAGCTCTGCATAGCGTGATTTTCGTCTCTAAAAGGGCAAATTAGAAAAGGGTGTTATTGTGTGTCCTTTCAGAGTCATCTTGGGGGGTGCAATGGGTCATTCCCAGAATACAGTGTCATAAGAAAAATGTCATATATTTCAAGAAACCCCATATAAAAGACATCATTCTATAACCTAAGATTTCAATACTGTACACAATAGTTTAATCTTTAACAATCCTTTTATCTGGTATACATTATTTATATATTTAATATTTATACTAATTTTGTTTTTCTTGTTTAAGCACAAAATACATATTTTAATATAAAACACAATTAAATTTAGAACAACTAATGAAAAATCAAATAATAATATTTAATAAAATATAATAACAAAACCGTTTTTTTTTTCAGTTTAAACATTACTGCACAATGCAAAATATAATTTAATATGAAATAAATATGTTAAATAAATTAACATTTAAAGCAATTAATATTATGAATAATTTCATATCATTGGCATCAGTATACATTTAAGCTAATTTGATTTTGAAAATACAGAAAGTAACAAAATCAAGTTGTGTCTTGTGATTAGTAACAATGTCAAGATAATAAATGAATACAATTTAATAAATTCTAATAAATCCTTAATAATTGATATGGGGAAAATGAATTTAATTTAATTTAAACATTCAACATTTTGTTGATAATTGGTAATATTTGGTAAGTCAGAAAGTCAATACTGTTTGAGAACGACCCAAATGCAATAAGTAGAAAAAAATAGATTGTAAAATTTCGGCACTTCGGACAGACTTTGTGAAAGCATTGTGCCGCATTTGTATTGAATGTTTCCGCCGAGCTCCTGGCATGAGCTTGCGGTAAACAGCTTGTGACCGAATGGCCTTTCTTTAGCCTGTCG
>NW_015777067.1:0-943 GCF_001515625.1 Sinocyclocheilus rhinocerous | reverse complement strand
GCAGGCTGGTTTAGCTGACCTCAGTGAAAGCGAGCCTCATGACAGAAGGTCTGGCATTGTCTCTGTGCCCAGGCTGCTGTGGAGCCAGCCGGTCTGCCGGCCGCCAGCTTTGCTTGCTTATAACTGCTGAGAACATCCGATCCCCTTGGGGAGGCCAGGGAGGGAGAGAGAGAGAGAGAGAGAGAGAGAGAGTGAGGAGGCCTCTACAGCACTCTACATTCTTTCTTCAACCATTATCTCTTCTCTTTAGAAAAGCAACATGCATTATCCACAGCGACGGCCATGTATGTTTGCATGTGTGTATTTATTTATCTGTCAGAGCCGGGAGAGGATTCAGAAGGAGTGGAAGAGACAATAGTAGAATAATGTGGAGTAACAGTGGAGGAGAGAACAGAGAAAGCGAAATATGGAGATAAGCACATATATCTTAAAAAGTAAAGAAATGGGGGGAAAAATTGAGAAAAAAATGACCCTTTGTTGCAATCCTTTTACAATTATGTCACTCTATTCAAAAATTCACTTTTATGTTCACATTTTCTTAAAGGTAAAGTGTGCAATTTCTTGATGTAAAAAAATAAATCAAATTGCAATATATTGCTTCATATTGCTAAGAAGTTTATAGACAAAATATTTGCTATCAAAACATATTTGTATGTTTTTCGCTTCTTGACCAGCTTGGTATATTAACATCATCTCAACCAATGGTGTGAGTTTAGGGTGGGGCTATGTGTTGGTCAGTAAATGGAAAACCTGTTTGAAGACACAGTCTTTAATTTTGAACATCCATTTGTTGTCATTAGTAGCATAGAAAGTACACAGTTGACATTTATGTGCAGTCCCTTTTCTTTGCTATTAAAGTTTAAAAAGTTTAAAAGTGCTATACTAGTCACTTACCCTATAGTGAAAAATAAATATACTAAAATGTATCTGAAATACATTTATT
>NW_015777066.1:0-943 GCF_001515625.1 Sinocyclocheilus rhinocerous | reverse complement strand
TGATTTCCACAAAAATACTAAGCAGCACAACTGTTTTCAACATTGATAATAGTAAGAACTGATCATGTGACACTGAAGACTGGAGTGATGGCTGCTGAATATTCAACTTTGTCATCACAGGAATAATTAAAACAGACAACCGTTATCTTAAATTGCAATAAAATTTACAATGATGCTTTTTTTAGTGTATTTTCATGAATTAAATTCAGCCTTTGTAGCTTTCAAAAACATTTTTAAAAACCTTACAGACCACAATAATTTAAACAGTAGTGTATTTAAAGCTGCAGAATATGCTGAAAGGTCAAAGCTGAAAGTTTGTGACTGGTTAGTAAAATATGAGTCTAATCTATGAAAGACTTTTTAATAAAAACAATTTTGTTAGTATTTATAGTGAATTCTTTACTACAAATGGTTCAAAATTACCTGTAAACAATATAAGGTTTAACCTAATAAAACACGCAATTAGCACACACCAGCTCTTCATACACTACCTATCACTTTAAAGAGAACCTATTTTGACTCCTGGGCCACAAACCAGTGTTGAGAAAGAAAACGTTAACTGTGTTTTCCAAATGCTATTCTTCCAGTCACACAAGCTTCTTTATGGTCCTTTATGTGCCAATGCTACAGTTCATCTTGGAAAGCACAGAAGCAGACGTCTTTTAATAAGAGAAGCACTTCTTGACACTATTTTGACTGAGCACAGAATAATGTCTGAACGACTGTCAGCAGAGAAGTGTAGCAATTTTCAAATCAAGTCTATAGGAAACACTAACCAAATCCCCTGTAAAAAGTGTCTCTGAACAATCGCTCTAAAAAATTTCCATTAAAATGTTTCAAGAGCACTGAATTTTACTATAATATGTATGCTTTCCTACTAGAGTCATACATTTCTGAGAAAAAAAAAAAATTGGTGATTAGCAGTACACAACTCACCACCACA
>NW_015777065.1:0-945 GCF_001515625.1 Sinocyclocheilus rhinocerous | reverse complement strand
GACTTCCAAACATGTTTGGCAGCTACCAGAGGAAGAGAGGAAAAGCACATCTTTATCTGTATTGGAAAAATCATAAATGCAGCTGAGCCTACACTTGTAAAGAACAAAAACAGGAAGGAAAACTAGATTGTTATATTTTCTGAAAACAATGAGCGCATCCATGGAAAAACTCACCACCTTGATACTAAGGCATCTGGGTGGTCGCTTAATTGATCAAATCAAGTGTCAAGTGAACATCATGCCTAACCACAAGTATGAGCAATAGTGATGCCCGACTTAAACATCACTAATTAAGTGTAAAATGAACGTGAGAAATATTAATGCTTCAGTAAGCAGGAAGTCCTGCTGTGGCATGTGGATATGAATAAAATTTGTTTTCCACATTTTCCATGAATTTCCAAGCAGTGCTTCGTTTTTCCAGACTCTTACAGGGATGTGTGAGTGTGTTTTACTCCCCTGTGTGAAATGAGAAGGTTAAAAACACACACTTCTGTGAAAACGCACATTTGTACTTCCTTGTGCTTTTCACACACAAACACAGAGTGGCATAACAACCTCAAACCTGAACTTGTTACAGAAGGCTGCACACCTTAAACACCAGTACAGTATCCAAAGCAATGTTATTTATTTTTTACAGATGCTGTTCACGGCTCAGGAGAGATCAGTTATGTTTATTGCAAGTATCAACTTTATCTCAGATGTTTCTCATAAACATCCTCATAAAAATATAAATGGACATAAAGAAGACAATTACTGACGAAGTAAGAGTATATGGCAAAAGCTATAAAATTACTGTGGATAGCATAGCTCAGATCATATAGAATGAGTTAAAGCGGTGTGTCATTAGCACAGCAGTGGTAGGAAAAACTCATGTGCCTGGATGATAGATGCCAGCGATGTTATATATCAGTGGTTCCCAACCCTGGTCCTGGAGGCACCCCAACA
>NW_015777064.1:0-945 GCF_001515625.1 Sinocyclocheilus rhinocerous | reverse complement strand
ATCAAGTACTTTACATGTGCTTTAGTATGTTAGTCAACACAATAAAATAAGTGTACTTCTTTAAAACACGACTGAAGATTATTAAAACAATGATTTACTGTAACATGTACTTTTAAACTTCTAATATGGCATCATTACAAAGTTAAGTGTCTTAAGAAACATAGCCCTGAATGTGTGTCTCTCTCTTTAAATACACCTGAGTGACCTTTTATTTCATTAATATTATATTTTACAGTTTTTAAGAATATACCTTTAGGATTTGATGTGCACCAAACAATATAAATGATAGGTGGGATTGTTTGAAAGGAGACAGCTGAAATGCCATTAAGAGATCATGCTTCGATAGATGATTTAATGACATTTCTTATGGATGTGTGAATCAAGCTTTGACTCCATGTCAAAAGTCCTAATTAAGTGGAATATGAAAGAGATGAACACTTATGATGAAGAATGTGGTAATGTGCCTGATTCACTGTTACTAAGCAACCTGATCATGTACAAACCGTTTCGCATGTTCCTATTTTAGTGATTTCATTTCAGGTAATCAAAAAACATCTGACTCGTTTCTATTCAGACCAATAAAGACAGAAACTACATCACTGTCACACCTCTGCATACAGAAACACATGCGGCCACATGAGCAGCTCTTAATTGCTAAAGCATCTTCAGTTCAGCCATTATAAAGTAAAAGGAAAAAAAAAAAACCTGGCATATGAGACACTGGCATATGAGACACCCCTTCAGCCCAAACTGAGGTCCCTCACAGCATTATGAGCCAGTCATTAATTTAAAGTGCACCATGGCTTCCAGTTTAAAGGAAAAGTGTCTTCACTCTCAGGCTATACAATCAGTTTGGAGATGAGTTTGTTTCTTCATCAAATTTGGAGAAAAGTAGCATTCCATCACTTGCTTACCAGTGGATCCTCTGTAGTGAATGGGTGCCGT
>NW_015777063.1:0-945 GCF_001515625.1 Sinocyclocheilus rhinocerous | reverse complement strand
AGAACCAGGTCAAGCACTGATCCCCTGGTGCTTCAATTTGGATTTAAACCGCTAATGTCTAGGGCACTACGCATATTTGACATTATCCTTTAGTTTTAGTTGAATTTAGGACCACTCTCTTAAAGTCTCTTTATAGAAATGTGAGAAATGTGTCTTCTGCCTTACTGACAAACTGGTCTTGTAAACCAACAAACAAAACAAAGAAGCAGCTGAATTTTTTTTTTTTTATGTTTTACAAATATTTTTTAAACATTAACATTAGTAGGGTCTGGCTGACAAAACAAACGAAACTGTAAAAACAACAACAAACAATGTTGTCTTTTGTCATCCCAAACTGAACTTCAGCTAAATTTCAGCAGTCCTGGACAAATTTCACAAATCCTGTACTTGAGTAAAAAAAAACAATCTTACAGTGAACTAAATTCTACTGATTCTAATTTTTTAATTTCATTTAATATAATCTAATTCAACTGATTGTAATTCTAATTTAGTTAAACTAAATTATACTGGATTATAATAACTCAACAATTATTATCCTTTGTCAAATTTGTCCTCGATAATTCCATGTTGTTTTGGTTGGGTTTAATGATAAATCAAGAGTCCTAAACCCCATATAGTGGACAAAATCATGACAGACTCAAGCCCTAAAAAGGGAGCACACACTTTGGACGTGCAATTCTGAGAACACTAAGGAAAGAGCACGTTCTTTTCACCTGTTTGGACACTTCAAACAGATGTGTGCACTGCCTATTTGGTTTACCTGTTTACATGTTCATAATGTGCGTTTTGTCCGACTCTAAACACACGTATTCGACACCCATTTTTGTTATTATAAATGCACATCAAAAACGCGTGCGCAGCTGTCATTCGCTTGCACGGTTTTGTCCAATTTTTAACGCCATAAAATGGGTATTTTTAGATAATGTTGTGCATATGTGTCCATTC
>NW_015777062.1:0-939 GCF_001515625.1 Sinocyclocheilus rhinocerous | reverse complement strand
ACTTTTAGAGAAGAGAGAAAAGCTTGTGCAGCATTTAACACTTAATATTTTGTTATCATATGCAAAACCATTCATGCATTTTAAAGTGTGATTTAAATATGCAAATACTTTCTGGGGCCACGTTATATCATAGTACTACAGTATCGCCACCTAATACTGTATTTGTAAGGCTAGACAGGAAAGTTGATATTTAACTTGTTAATATATCACTATCCAAAAGAGGGCAGCAAAGACCACAGAATATCACCTGCACACATAGAGGTTGCTATTACAGATGCCGAGTTTCCGGTTTGCAGTTGTTTTTCCACACACCTATGAAATACATCACATCAGTCTTCAGACAGCTGATGTGTTTGACACTCTCAGTTTATTGGCACGTCTTTGAGAATGAGACAGATTCCACACAGACCCGAGCTCTGTAAAAGAACATTAATAAATGCTTTTATCCAAAATGACTTGCACCATATTCAAGATTGTTCATGCATTCTCAGGGAGCCAAACCTGACCTTGGTGTTGCAAACATTATGCTCTTCAACTTGAGCTACTGAAACTCCCACAACCTAGAAGAAAATGTTACATTTTAAGCATAATTTTCTTTCCTTAAACGAAAAAGACATTTATCTTTAAGAGAAACAGACACGTATTAGTTGAAAGTAACAGTATAGAGGCATACAGTAAGATTTTGATTATTATATTTGAGTTTCCATTGAGATCTCTGATTTTTGATTGCAGACTTTAGTATCTAGTTAAATCTGAGCACAGTTTGATTTTTACTGAAGAGAAACATAAGCAGGAGAGTGCAGAAAAAGTCTCCATTAAATCTAATTTCTATTAGAAGAAACAACTGAGATATTAAAGAGATCTCATTTGTGATTTTTCTTTCCTACGGGTACATGAACCAGAAAGCGGCCTGTGTGTGTGTGTGTGTGTGTGTGTGTG
>NW_015777061.1:0-945 GCF_001515625.1 Sinocyclocheilus rhinocerous | reverse complement strand
AACCATGGTTTTAAACTGTATTTAGACAGCCTGAGTTTTGCAGCAGCTACCAAAAATTGCAAAACTCATATAAAATTAACGGAAATGAAAATAACTCATCTGCAATCAGCATTTTTCAAAAGTTAAGTGCCTTTGTGACCATTTTAATAAGATGTTAATGCAATTTTTCCCCCTCAAATTTATTTATGAAAAGTGCAAGTTGCATTTTTTCCCCCCTGTAAGAACAAAACATCTCACATACGTTGTCATAGGCAGGTATAAGCAAGGTCCCAGGGGCTTCTTTAAAACTGCATTAAACCAGCTATTTATAATGCATGGGATTACTCCCATGAAATGGATGTATTGACAGCAGCCAATAACATGAGGGCTAATGGCAGGGAAGAGGCTGTTTTAATTAAGATGGGTCATTTCTTTTCTCTTGGAGGCTAACGTGAGCACTGTGTCAACTCATATATTTTAGTGGCTGTTCTCATCAATGGTCAAAGCTGTGTGGAGAGGATGTTTGTGAAGGAAAGTAAGCCGTGAACCAAGCACAAAGGAATAGTAATGAGATTACTTTTCCAGCTCTATTTTCCTGGTCATAACCCTCAGAAGAATCATGAGTGTTAAATGGAAAGTGTGTGTTCACCCCAATAACTGTCACAATTTTTATATAATGTCAAACCAACAGTAATCGAAGATAAGTTCAGAGGGCTAAGTGAAGCAAAATATGTCACAGCGTAAACAAAAATGTACTATTTCTGTCCAAATAGAAATAATATCACAATTCAGTACTACCTTATATCTAAACAACTTATCATATATTTTACTTTATATAAAAATAAGCTTTACTGTGTCTTTACACTCTAATGGAATATTAAAGTCTTTTTTAAAAGATGACATATCCTGTTCCATCATATGTCTTTTAGAGCTTTGCTGTTTTAAAACCATCAGCATATATATATA
>NW_015777060.1:0-944 GCF_001515625.1 Sinocyclocheilus rhinocerous | reverse complement strand
GCCAAGTGCATCCTGAATGTTTCGGCCCAAAATTTTTATTTTGTTTAATCTCTAGTTTATATATTACAATTCTGACTTTATATCTCAAAATTTCAAGATATAGACGCAGAATTACAGAAAAAGTCTGAATTGCGAGCTATAAATTGTAAGATATAAACTCGCAGTTCTGAGAAAAATGTCAGAATCGTCAGATAAAGATTCAATTTTTTTTATTTTATGGAAACAAGAAGTCATAATTCTGAGTTTATAGCTCACAATTATTTTTTTTCTCAGAATTGCAAATGTATATATCTCCCAATTCTGTGTTTGTATCACACAATTCTAATAAACAAAAATAAGCACAGAATTGCAAGAAAAAAGTCAGAATTGTGAGATAAAAAGTTGCAGTTACCTTTTTTGTCAGAAACAAGCTTCCATACATTGGTGTGCATCACATTTCTTGCAGTCTTTCTCCAAGTTGAAGGAGAATCATCACAGACTCGTCTTTCTGTTGCACTTCTGTGTGAAAGATTTGACCAGAAAGTGTGCGCTGTGCCTCAGGATGCTCTAATGTAATTTTGCTCACTATTATTATGAGGGAAAGTAAATGTGACGCAGCCTGTGATTGTGATGTGATGTTTCCTCCCTCAGAATCACTGACGTCTGGATCTTTTCTTCTCCTCAGAACGCAGTAATAGTGGCGTTGTCGTCGAAATCCTGGGACGTGGAGACGGCGACAGAACTGTTGCTTAGCAACTGAGTCCAACCTGAGGGGCCAAAGCACCTTATCTGACCCAATCCCACCCCCAAATCATCTCCTCAGTCCACACTACCTTCATCTTTCTGTCTCTCTCACTCTCTTTCTTTATCCATCTTTTGCCATTCCTCCGTTTTGATTAGTTCATCCCATACTGAGAACGCCGTCATCTTTATGTTGTTCTAAACTTGTCTGACTTCATTTCTTC
>NW_015777059.1:0-944 GCF_001515625.1 Sinocyclocheilus rhinocerous | reverse complement strand
TGTTCTGGGCAGGTAAGTCTATGATACTCTGAGAAAACCATCTGCAACTTTGATTAATGGAAAGCACAAAGTTACATTAGGCTAAATACAAATGTGGATGGCCTGCTAGAGATCAAAAGTAGATTTATAATGATTTACAAATGTTTAATATTTTATATATTGCAATATTTCAGAATTTTTGGAGCATAATTTTAAATAACATAATTTTAAATTATGTTCCTTGCTGAAGTTTATTCAAATGTGTTATATTTTCACATGCATTATAGACAACAAATCAAGTTTTTCTTCAAATGTGACAACTGAAATATATAGAGGTGAAAATATATATTTAAATGCTTTTAAAATATATTTATGAATGTAAAATATATATTTAAAAATGCTCACAAAAATTGTCAAAAATGTAAATACATTTGTAGAAAATATAATATATTTTGAAACATATTTTAGCAAATTATATTTCTTTTATTTTTTTATTTTTTTATTTTTTTTTGCTGTTTGGGTTATAAAGCATATTAATGCCTTATTCTGCATGACCATATTTTAGATCCATGAATCCTACCCCATACCTAAACTTACCAACTACCTTACTTAATAAGCAGCAAATTGAGAGGTCAATCAATCAATAAAGGTCAATGAAGAAAGATTTTTCGGGGGGTCCAGATGGTGCAATTATGATATCTACTAGCAGCAGTTAACTGGACCAGCTAAACCACGGCCTACAGAAGTCTGGTTTTACAAGTCATGCATATGAAAAGAAGAAAGAAACAAGAACAAAACATACAAACCCTTGACGAATTTCAAGATGATAAAATAAAGCAAGATATACAATTGTATTTGCCTTTCCTTCAGTGATAAACACGCCAACTTTGTCTGTTTGGCCTACCTACTTACAAATCACCCCTGCACATCTGCCACATTACTTATGATACACATTTTCCTGTGCT
>NW_015777058.1:0-945 GCF_001515625.1 Sinocyclocheilus rhinocerous | reverse complement strand
GCTTTCTAGTAGTGCATGTTTTCGGAAGCTCTACAGGAGAAAAACATTGGTTTGTCACATCATAGACATGCAACGCATGCCGTCTGCAATTTTTCAAGAATTGCATGATTTCAGAAGCTCTAAATGAGAAAAACATTGCTTTGTTGCATTATATGTGTTGCATGTCTAATTGGCACGAATTTGTGCTTTTCAGATGTGTTTTCTAGTAATGCATGTTTTCAGAAGCTCTACAGGAGAAAAACATTGGTTTGTCGCATCACATGGGTGCAGAATCAAATGTGTTTTCTTGTATTGCATGTTTTCAGAAGCTCTAAATGAGCAAGAATACACGTTGCATATCAAATTTGTGCTTTTGAAATGTGTTTTCTAGTATTTGCATGTTTTTCAAAGCAGTAAATGAGAAAAAAACATCAATTTGTCGCATTATATATGACAGATGGCATGTATTGCATGTCTAAGTGTCACAAATTTGTGCTTTTGAAATGTGTGTTTCTAGTTGCACATTTTCCAAGGCTGTAAAGGAGAAAAACACTGGTTTGTTGGATTATATGTATGCAGATGGCTTTTCAGCTTGGTTTTCTAGTATACAGTAGCATGTTTTCTGAGGCTCTAAAGGAAAAGAAAACATTGCTTTGTTGCATTATGCATGTGTTGCATGTCTGTTGCAAGTGGCAAGGATTTCTGAGTGTTGTATGTTATGGGTTTCCCTGCTGTGTGCACACGTAGGGAAATTCTGCAGTACAGGACTGCACTCAGACGAAGCTACAGACTTTTGCTGTGGTCACATACACTTCAAGAAATCAGCAGTTGTGGATTGAAAAACATGCATCGATATGCCATTTTCTCTCCAAGAGCAGCGTTGGACAGACGTGCTCTCGCTTTAAGATGTTTGTGATAACCGGGCAGCATCTAAAGCAGCTTTAATCACGAGATTCTCCAGCAAAC
>NW_015777057.1:0-944 GCF_001515625.1 Sinocyclocheilus rhinocerous | reverse complement strand
TATGGAGAAAAATCCTGGAATGTTTTCCTCAAAAATCTTAATTTCCGTGCGACTGAATAAAGAAAGATATGAACATCTTGGATGACATAGGGGTAAGTAAATTATCAGAAAAGTTTTATTCTGGAAGTGAACTAATCCTTTAAATTCTTCCATTCTACATGCATTAACATATCTCATGTTCACTTACACATGCTGAAAAATGAGAGCGATTAGTAAATGCTTAAATAGTTGCCTATTTAATTTGCCTTTACAGTGTTAAAAGCAACTGTATGTTCCCTGACACCATTCAAAAAGCAATTACTAGATTAGTTATTAAAAACAGGCCACATTGATATGAATCACTTTGAAAATAATTGAATTTCACTTTGATGAACGTGCTTAAAAGATGGAAATTACATTAATTAATACAAACACAGCTTTTCTGTATCTTCAAGCAATTCAACATATGGAAAATGGGAAATTGTCCATATAATTACATCAAGCTCTTGTACACTTTATATCTGCAATATACTAGTCTTATTGAAAAAACCTGGGTTGAGTGTTTAAAAGTTAAACAGGTCAAAGTTCATTCTGCAAAACTACCAATTTTATATACATAATTTACACTTACATGTCATTTTCACTTTAAAAATAACTCCCCAAGTTCAAACTATTTAAAAAAATAATAATAATAATAAAATAAGTTAGCCTGCTGTAGATGCTGCATAATGCAAAATCAGTTTACTGTAAACAGTTCACAAAAACTTTTCCCACAGAGAGCAAACTAAAGCATAAACTCATATTTTCATTGCTACAAGTCCTTCACTTATTTACCTGTTGGTACCCGTCTCTTCTATGCACATGTTTTAGGTGGAAAAGAGCACCTGGAGTGAACCCATCAGCACAAAACGCATGCCTGCTTCAGTACAGTATGAGTGTGTGTGAGTGAGTGAGTGAGTGTGTGT
>NW_015777056.1:0-945 GCF_001515625.1 Sinocyclocheilus rhinocerous | reverse complement strand
GTTGTTGTTTATGTTTATGTTAGAAGTGCGTAAAGTTTGTGGCCTAGTCTGTTTTTAGAGGAATCTCATGAAACGTAGCCTATAACATTTATGATAACATTTATATTTATTATAATATCCGTTTATTTATTTATTTGTTTGTTTAATGTTTTTCAATAAACAGACTAAAACAAATAGGCTAAATAACATAATTGTCTAGGTTATTATATGTATTAATAAGAATTATAATTTATTTATGAATAATAATTATTAAGACTATAGTGCAAAATTGTTTTGTGGTTACAAATGAATTTTTATTAGTATTTTTGGAGTTCAACTTCAAAATGCAAAATTCAAAATTAATGAGAAATTGATAAATTAATTTCTAGTTGAGTAAATGTGCAAACAATACGTTTAATTAGTTAATTTGGCCTACCTAATGTTTAGAAAACACGTTAAAATGTGCAATTTCTACAACCAAGTAGAAAAGTGTGAATACTGGATGGATGGATGAGTGAATGAAACAAGAAAATATAGGCCTCTTCTAATAATTTACACGGAATTAAATAACATTTAGGTATACAGTAAAGAAAATCATTCATGAATATCTGTGTGATTTACAAAACGTCTGGAATCATCAGTCTTTGAGATAAATGTTTCTTTTTTTCAAAGACTTAGTTGTCATGAAAATAATGTCACAATAAATCTTCACGGTTCTGAAAATATGTATTATTTCCTTCATCCACATTTTCGGGGTGAAATGTGAGCAGCAGGACCATGTTTTCGTGAGGTTCCCCCTTTATATGGGCTGGTGGCGGCCCGAGGTGTGGTCTCGTGAACAGAGTCCCCGCGCGAGCCGGGCTCTGGAGACCCCGCCGGCTGCTCGGGAGGCCCGCGAGAGGAGGAGGAATGGAGGGAGGTGAGGGCGTTGCGACTCGCGAGAGGATTTAAGGATTAGTTCTGCAC
>NW_015777055.1:0-945 GCF_001515625.1 Sinocyclocheilus rhinocerous | reverse complement strand
TGTTTTTTTTGTCTCAAATGGCTGAAGAAGGAAAAAGTCACCTACATCTTTGATAGCCTGAGGGTGAGTAAATTAACAGCAAATCTTCATTTTGGGTGAATTATCCCTTTAAGTGATGTCATTTAAAAAGGAGTTGTAGAAAATGGATTTTAGTTTCAGTTGGCAAAGGCAATTAAGCATGTACTTTATTTTAGTTTTTGAACTGTTTTATAGGTAAAATCACCCCATGTCTAAATGTTTAACCATAACTGCTGTCATCTACCACTTTCTTACCTTTTGCCTCTATTTTTGTTTTTCTCTTTCGTACCTCACATTTTGCTCTTCCTGTGTTGCTGCATAGGTTCCCGGTTGGGTTAGTTTGGGGGTAGGACCTTGCTTGTCTCGTCAAACATTCAACCAATGTGCAAACAACTTGCCACTCACTTCTACATCCTTGTCCCTCCCCCAACTTGATTCACCACTTGAGGTCTGGATCATTTATCTGTCAGGGAGAGAGAAAGAGAAGGATGGATGGAAAGGAAGGGACTGGTGGGGAAGGGAGGGTTGGGTTGATGCATCTTTAGCCATTTAAAAATAAGAAAACAAAAAGAGAAACCTGCTCTGAAAGCCCATTATATTTGCAATTTTTCCCCCTTTGTAGTTTTGTTCTGTACTATGGGCGATGAGCAGTAGAGAGAACTTGATCAGTTCGGCTACTTTAAGTTCATTAGTGAGAGGAAATGCCATCCAGTGTGATGAGCCCTGCACATACTCTTCTCTTGTAACTAGATAAAAAGGGAAAATATGCATCCAATCAAAATGCAGACTGGTTTAAAATTGTCCCTTTTTCTTTTCTTTTTCTTTTGGTATTGGTATGTTCTTTTCGTGGTTGGGGATTATGTGCAATGCCAGTGAAGTAAATAAAATATTTACAAAGCCTTCTGACTCCCTTTGTTTTTTTTTTTT
>NW_015777054.1:0-945 GCF_001515625.1 Sinocyclocheilus rhinocerous | reverse complement strand
ATATAAGAATTGATTGACATTTTCAAGATTTTCAGCTTATAAAAATGAGAATTAAAGATGAGAAAAATACTATGGACAATCTGCAAATATCTTCAAATGACAGAAATTAAAAATTCAAGTGAATTATCCCTTTAAAATGTATTCATTTGATTATTGTAAACTCGTATATCACTAACTAACTTAATACACATTTCACAAAAATTCCATCAAAAACATTATTAGTTTCAATCTTGTCCATAGCAGGTGATACAGGTCTCTCTGTGAAGCTCATGTGTCTAATGGCAGAACACACCTTATATTTTTCTTTTCTCATTTGAGTCGTAATGCCGTCTCCCATAGATCACCTCTTCTCCGCTGAACCGTGTGAGTCAATGGAGTGGAATATACAACAGCCAATAAATAAAGTTGATATGGCCGAAACTGTCAACTGAATATGTTCTGAACACAAGCTGCATCACTTTTCACCACAGATGTCCCAAAACATGCAACTTACATTAGCTAACAAGAGTGAAACAACTCCGGTCCTATGTTACTGCAAGACAAGAGATACAAATAACAACAGCACTGTTAGTTGCACTGTTTATATCCATCGATTAAAGGTCAATGGTTTACGCAGTTCTTCATAAAGAATCTTATGTCAGGAAGTTTCATCAAAGAAGAACAAAACATGCTACTCCATCAAGAAATGGCACGGATTTCCATTGCGGAATATGCTTGGCTGGAAATGTTTCGATTTCTTGCCTTGGTGCTTTTATTTCATCCTTCAATATTTAGTGTGAAAGTGTTAAATGCCTTCTGTTGCCGTCAGATTGTCACTGGCAGGAGGGGCTTTCCTCGTGTGGTCGAACAGACTGCCGCTTGGGGCACAAAATCTTGGCGAAGGCCCGACGAAAGCTGCTATGGCAAAGCGGGTAGAGGAAAGGGTTGATGGCCGAGTTGAGCCAA
>NW_015777053.1:0-944 GCF_001515625.1 Sinocyclocheilus rhinocerous | reverse complement strand
AGTTTTCTAAAGTGTTTTTGAAAAATCACATACTCTGCCTTTAATGTGGCATTTCTGTTTATTTGATGCCAACATAAAGTGCATGTTAAGCTTCAGTTATTAAGATATAAAATAAATGTACAACATACTGTACATATATATATATATATATACACTGTAGATCTTAGACAAGAACAAATGAAAAATATGCATTTTCACTTACTTTCACAAATAATTAAAGAATCGGCAAGTAATAGCAGTTCTGAAGTAGAAAAAAAATATTGTTTTATTATATTGTACTCCTATAAAATTCGTTAACTTAAAAAAAAAAAAAATTCAGTGTAATTGTTAAACATTGAGAATTTGAGAAGAATTTAATTTCTGATTTTTTATATATGTAAAATATTATATATTTAAGTACAGACAGAATTTTTCAGTCATTGAATTGAGAGGTAGATATAAATAAATTATTAATAAAGAAGAAAATACAGGTTTTCAAGGATTTTTATAAAGCGATGATATTTTTATATCGACATTGCTAGTATTGGTTAATTAAACTCAGCCGGAGCGGCAGATGGCGCTGTTGTCCAGCGGTGGCGCTGATCTCAGTTCAAGACCGCGAGAGGAAGAGCTGAACACGATGTGTGTTTGTTTATGTCAGTTTGTGAAGATCGGATCTGATGCTCGTTGTTCTGTTCTTGATCGAAACTCTCTCATTTCTCAGCGATGGAGCAGAAGAAGACGGTTATCGTGACAGGTAAACTGCGATGAAGGCGTTGATGCGGAAAACGGGATGTTTTGACGCCTCGTGTGATTGTTGTCTCAGTTTTAAGAGTTTTTCTAGCGACAGCTGAGTCTGCTTCTGTGACTGATATTATTATCATAATCAATTCCACGACACGCAAATGATCATCATTACAACTGAAAGTCGTTTGACACTAAATACAAAACTAAAATGCATAAAA
>NW_015777052.1:0-944 GCF_001515625.1 Sinocyclocheilus rhinocerous | reverse complement strand
CATTTGGGATGGCCTTGAGGGTAAGTAAATTTCCAGCGAATTTTCAATTTTGGGTGAACAATTCCTTTAAGCTCATATCTGATCTATAGATCAGGGGTACAGCAAAAGCAGTGTGGTGTATTCACTCATCTGCTGCTGTTGTGCTGGTGCAGTGGCACAGTGCCATAGTTGTGTACACTTTGACACCGCAGCTCTGGGGAGGAGTATCACTGCGGCACGCTGCAGCCAGCTGACTGTGGGCCACCAGCCCAGAACACAGCACTCGGATTGGGGCATGATGTTAGTGTGCTGCCCCCATGCTCTTCACGTCCTTGAGTGCAGAGAGGGTTTGTCCCTAGGGCTTTCCTTATAGCTGGGCTTTTATAGTATACATAAAAAGGAGAGTAGGTGGTTAATAACCATGAAGGTGGTTTATATGTCATTTATGGTTGGTAGGACTAGTGTAGTGGCTGTATTTGATGGATTTTGTAGGCAAATGCTTTTACACAAGTATGTGGATTGTTGGTAGTGTTGCTATACTTGCAAATCTGATGCCAAACCACCTGTCTGATCATGGTGAGGGGTGAAATGTCAATGTTAGTGCTGCTGTACTGTTTTGACATTCCACTGTAGGCCCTTAGCTCATTTGAGGGTTATTTTGAATGTAATATAACAGTGCCATCTAGGGATAGATTCATAGTATTGCACATGATGACTTTACCTTTATCAATTAGAATTATATGTGATTTTAGATTTTAATGTGTTTTGATGCATTTCAGGTTTCCTTTTGTTTTGTTTTTTGAATCTCATTTGTAAATGTATCATGAATATGTTTTAGATATTATCTTTTAAAATAATTTCTAAATTATATATCCCTCTGTCAGTTATGTATGTGGGCTAATCTATTTATAATTAATAATTAATAGCTGAAATGAACTGATTAAAGGGGTCATATGATGCGATTT
>NW_015777051.1:0-944 GCF_001515625.1 Sinocyclocheilus rhinocerous | reverse complement strand
TCAGGAGGACTTGGTCTCTCTGGACATGTCTCAGCGGCTGGACAGCGCCCTTATTCCGACCTCATCCTGCATGCTGTCCACTTTCAAACAAGAGCAGTTCATGGAAATGCCATCCGGAGCCTCTCTCTTCAGCGAAGACCTTCAGGACGACAAAGGCAACAAAAACAGCTCTCTGAACTTCGGTACCGCTGCCTTTTATGGGAAGAATTTCCTAGAAATGGACTATGTTAAAGACGCAAAGACGGACGACACGTTTGAAGACAAAGAGAAAAAAGGTGAGCGTTCACAAGAGTCGGACATTTATTGGAAACTAAAGATGCGTTTCATGATTATTAAAAACTTGGCTGAAAAATGCATAATAGCTCATAATATTGAGTTAAATAAAAAAAAATTAAATAAGCGCACGTGTCTAGATTGATTCTAACACTAATTAGACTACCATAATTGTAATTTTTTTTAGTTATTGTTATTCCGCTTTTTAGTAGGCTAATAAAACTGCCGTTTTTTCGCCAGAAAAAGTTCATGATTAAAAATCAGTATGTGCACTCTTAAAAATAGGCCTAGTGTTTTTTTTGTTTGTTTGTTTTTTTTTTATTGATATCTTAGGAGAGAAAGTTTAACATCCACCGATCCTTCTTCGGAATAAAATGTGCCTCACACTTAGGAAAAATTGTTATTTTAAGAACTGTTCAGAAAAGTCCTTTAGGGAATTTAAAATAGTTATTTTATGTCATCGCTGCGAAAACTCCATTTGGAACCTTTATTTTTAAGAACGTATAATGGGATAAAACGGCACCAGTGCATACAATTCAACTCACTGAAATTTTAAAATGTTTTAAATTACGTTTTAAAATTTTAAAGTAAAATCCAAGAGGTTCAAACCTCCCAAGAGGTTACAGCCTGCAGCGAAAAGGTCGCTTATTAGTCCATATGAATAAAAAAAA
>NW_015777050.1:0-944 GCF_001515625.1 Sinocyclocheilus rhinocerous | reverse complement strand
CACATGTGACTCGTCATTAGCGATGAGAGCGAGAGAGAGAGGTCTTCGCTGCCACTGTCCTCCATTATGTCTAATCACCTGCCCATTGTAACTGAAACGGGTAAACATTAGCAAAGAAAACGTGACTGATTTCATCTAATTTCATCTTGAGCGACACATCGCAGATGTTTTTTTTTTTCGAACATCATTATCTTTTACGATGTGTTACACTGCATGCAAAGATGACATAGGCCTATATGTACATGTTTTCAGACTTTCTGGAATGCAACGTATGTCAGCAACACTGCTATGACTGCACTTCAATTGTGTATGGTGATTTTCTGACACCAGTGTTCAGATTTGTATGTATTTGAAGTTGAATAGCTTTGTAATGTGCTCAGATAATGTCATGCAGATATATGACAATATTACATACCGTGCTTAAATATTGGCTTGTAGGTTCTCCCCTGGTTTTCTACATATAAATGTAGGGGGGGGGAAATTAGCTTCTAACCAGTGGCTGACATTAGCATCTGAACCTTTCATCTAATTGTAAACTCCTGTGTTCTTCTTGGCTGCTGTGCAATTGCTAAAGATGTTCCACAGTATCCCACAACTTTGATCAGGCGAAGCAACATTTCCGCCTCTCAGTGGATGTTAAAGTCAAGCGTGCATCCATGACTAATCGCAGTGAATGCCTTGCGTCTCCACGGGGTCAAAAGTGACATGCAGACCCCCAAACCAGCCAGCCTAGCCCTCAATGTCAGCAAGTATACAATGAACTGACATTTCCGATTTGCTTGTTTAGCAAGAGTGTCGTATCCACACTTGGCTACTGACCAGTGGAAGCATCATCTCTCATGTGAAGTCGCTCCAGATGTTTCTGCTCTGGCTGGCCATGAGCTGCACATCTGCTTAAGGCAAAGCACATATCCAGGTGCAATCGTCAAAGAAAAGATTAATTA
>NW_015777049.1:0-944 GCF_001515625.1 Sinocyclocheilus rhinocerous | reverse complement strand
AAATTGAATACTTGTACATTTACATTTCTACAATAATAGTTTTTACTCCGTTACAATTTCATGCAGACTTAAAAGTACAAAGCACATATGCGTGTCATATTTGTGACTACTGTGACTTTAAAAAAAGTAGATGACAGAATGTTCATTTTTGGACGAATAATCCCTTTCAGAGACAGACTTTAAACTTTAGTAATGTGTTTTTTTAATAACATCTCTGTAGATTGATGAACTTGAGTCGAGTGTGAACAGAGTGCATGATTATTAGTCTAAAAATAACTATATTCAAATATCAATCCAGTGTAAAATCATCTGCTGGAAATACTCAAGGAACAGCTTTAAGGATACTGGGTTTCTTTAACATCTTCTGAGAATCTCTACGGCTGTTTTCAATGTAAAAAGCTTTAACTTTTCAATACTTAGGTACAATTAAATGTGGATGCTTTACATATTTTTACAAATGTGGATGATTTTACTTTCACTCAAGTATTTTTTTGGAATAGGTACTTTTAAAATGAGTAAAAATTTTACATATCTTTAACTTAAGTGCAGTTTTTCTGTATATTTTACACCTCCTGCGAATTAAACTGATGCTAAAATACTAGCTAATCACATCAGTTTCAATGACGTTGGCGCTAATGTGTAGCAAGCAAAGTCGGTTTCATGCGTGAAAGTGGCTAATGATTGGTTGGCCACTGATGCTAATACACTTAACTGCTGTGTTTTCAATAAAGCAGGAATCCTGAAACATGCGATCCTTACCTAACGGTTAATGTATATTCTCCCTGCCGCTTGCAGGAAGCATTTCGGACCAGGAAAGCACCATCAGGCATGCCGTGGAGAACTTCATTCACCTCCTCCCTAATGGTTCGACACAGTGGAGATTGGTTGTAAGTGGTATTAATTGAATAATAAGCAAGCAAACTGATAAATGCTTTAAAAGGCAG
>NW_015777048.1:0-944 GCF_001515625.1 Sinocyclocheilus rhinocerous | reverse complement strand
CAAACAAATTCAAGCTTTAACGGGGTAATCGCGGTAATTATCTGCACCGCTGCTGCAAACATCTCTCAATTGCTTACATATTTGTTGTTGGAGACATCTGGTATTAGTTTATCGTGCTTCATAGGATCCACTTAGACTGACTTAATTAAACAAATGTAAATTCATTCCTTAATCCAGATTGCCGAAACTCGAAAACACCCTGAAACCAGGGCTTTCCAGCCAAAGCCGTCGCTCACGGCGCCGCTCTCTTCTACCAAATAGGGCTCTTGAGGCTGTTTGTTGAAACGCGCACGCTCATGGTTTACAAATATACAGAATATTTTCCATACTGCAGATTTCCGGCTGCAGGTTTAGAATGCGTGCAAAAATGTGCATGTTATTGCTGTCTTTATGCAATAGTAGAAAAGTGATGAAAACATACACAAATTGACACTGATGGATTGTATATTTGATAATTTGCATTTGAGTTTTTAAAGTTGCATTGGATCATGTTTTACAAAAAATACTATTCCAGTTTTTGCATATGTTGGAAGAGTAAAAAAGTAATGAAAACTCACATAAATGGTCATTTTGAGTGAGTTATGTTATGCAGGAAAAGTAGAAAATAGATTAACATTAAATAAACTACACTGTAAAAATTATTTTTCTAAGTTGCAAATAAAGATTATTCAAGTATGTTTTGCAAAAAAAAAAAAATATATATATATATATATACTATTTCAGTTCGCAAATCATTTCGTGAATTAAATTTTTATTTAAAACATTTTTTTTGGAGTAAAACCATGGTTAATTTTCGTTAATTCTCTGTGTGGGTTCATTGCCAAACAAGTGAATGAATCTTCCTCAGAAGAGACCAAAACAGCAGCTCACTTCAGTGTCTGACTAATATTATAATCACGTCCATAAGCTTTTTGTGAAATTTGGATGAACTCATTAATCTGTTG
>NW_015777047.1:0-944 GCF_001515625.1 Sinocyclocheilus rhinocerous | reverse complement strand
GCATACTGAGTCCACTTTCAGAGCTGAATTGCTTGTGACATTGTGTTTTCCAGCCCTTTGGGGACCCCTGAATTTGGCAAGGCATAGCTGACAGAACATGTCACATGGTTTTCATAGATGGATCATATATCCCAAGGCATAACTGTCAAAACAAAATAAATTTGAACCTCTTGGCCAGAGAACATTTGTATGCATAAAAAAGGGGTTTCACCTGAATGTGTGCGTGTGTGTGTGTGTGTGTGTGATTTTTTAAATACAAGTATATTTCTTATTGTAAATTTTTCAAACATTTAAGAAAAATTTCATTCAATAGTTCAGAGCTGCATAATATATATATTTTTTGTTTAAATAATGTAAATAAAATGATTTACTATTGTCTTTTGAAAACTCAGATTATGTTCTTTCTTCTGTGTAAGGTAAAAGGAGATATTTACAGTCAAAGTTGCTCTTTTCCATACAATGAAACTGAAACGTGTCCACGGCTGTCAGGCAAGTTTCAAGGCACAATTTTTAGTGGATATCTTAAATTTAAGCTTCTTCCTTTACAGCTCTCATATGACTTCTGAAGACTTTGAATAAAGTGCATTCCTTTATGAAGCTTGACAGTCTCTGGTCCCCATCCACATTTACTGTCTAGAAGAAAACGGCTCAAAGATTCTTCATGGAAGAATGAAAGTCATATGGGTTTGGATGACGTGAGGAATGAGGGTGAGTAAATGATAGCAAAATTTTTATTTTGGGGTGAACTATCCCTTTAAAAATTTGCCTTTAATATATACTAACTTAATCATTTACATAATACTTCTTGTCTTCTCTGAAGAAGAAAAAAATGCATCACTGTTCTCATATCCCCTGGAATGATTCTGGTGTCAGTGGGATTGTGTAGAACTCACATATTGACCATCGCCGCTAGCACCACCTTAATTTATAGAAAACAATAAAAA
>NW_015777046.1:0-944 GCF_001515625.1 Sinocyclocheilus rhinocerous | reverse complement strand
CAAAAATGTTTTAAAAAACATTCAATTAACAATGTATAAATAATGTTTCTTTGCTAACATTTTGAGAACGTTATTAAAGACCAGACAACTAAATAAATGTTCTATCATCATTACTGGTTTGTTCAGGACTTTTCCAGAATGTCCTGAGGATGTTCTCTGTCAGCTGGTAATACTGCAGAATGTTTCTTATCTTAAAAATAAAGCTTTCAAAAGAGTGTTTTCACAGTGATGCCATAGAAGAACCATTTTTTCTTAGAACCTTTTTCCACTATAAACCTTTTGTGCAATGGAAAGATTTATGGATGTTCTTCTTGGAACCATCAATGCCAATAACTCAGCATCATCTCACCATAAAACAAGCTAATGAGAAATACAATAGCACTCTTCTAACTGATGTTTTCATTAAATAATAAGTTTGAAAACATTTCTTCACTGGAAATCTACTACAAAAGCCATTCTACCCAAACAAGACTCATGATGTGGACCTGATGGTTCATTAAGACACTCAATGATTTTCCGGAGGACACAACATATATTTCTCTCTTCCAGAGGGGTTTGATTCAATTTAAAGTGCGAGACGTGCGACGCGTTTGCTGTACGACATTTATTTAGATCCATATGGCGAACTTGACTTCAGCACCTGCGCGTCTCCTGAGCGCCTGACAGACACACAGACACATCTGTTTCCAATTGAGATGTTTGCAGAAAATTAACAATCAGTGTAAAAACGCAATGGTGAATTTACATGAAAACAGCAGGTGTGAGATTCTCTCCAGTCCGCTGTGAGATGAGCTGGATGGCATTAAATGTTTACTTCTCGAGTAACGGGTCTGATATGATCTGCGTCTGAATATAAGCGTCCTGTGACGAGTCAATCATGACACTGAGGATTTTATTATTCATATGTGACCCTGGAGCACAAAACCAGTCATAAGAGTCAATTT
>NW_015777045.1:0-944 GCF_001515625.1 Sinocyclocheilus rhinocerous | reverse complement strand
TGTATGATTTGATCAAAGGAGTGATGTTTACATGCTTAAATGACTCATATCTGCTTTGAGCCCAATCATGCACCTTACTAAATGCATCCTCTTAATTAATTTGCTGTAAAAATCAAGAGCACTTTTTGTCATCCTCAAAGAGAATTAATCCACTGAGGTTTGCACAGGTGAGTTAATAAGATGGGAGCGCCTCAAAGAAAGCTAGAGTGTCACAGTGAGTTAGGAAAGCAGGATTTTGTGGGCAACTGGGACAGGCATATTAATTGTCTCCAATATATGTTTGCCAGCTGCAATTAGGAGTTGGTGAACATTAAGGAACAAATTCTTACCTTTGCTCAGCGCAGTAACACCCTCTGTCCCATTCCTGCTTCAGGTTCCTGACTATGGACTCACAGAGAGAAGACTTAAGGATAGTTCACCCAAAAATTTAAATTTGGTTATTTTTACCCATTATTTGTTGTTCCAAACCTGTTTAGAATTTATTTTTTTTTTAAAAAGCTATTTAGCTAAAATGGTATAGTGTGGTGCAAGCAACACCAAGGTAATTTGATTCCCAGGTAGTGCATGAGCTGATGAAATACCTTGAATGTAGTGGAAGTAATTTTGGATAAAAGCATTTGCCTAATGTATAAATGTAAATGCAATAAATTTTTCACTGAAAATCCACTTATTTGAGTTGGATCTTATCAAATGAATCTGTTGATCCAGTTCACAAGTTCACAGAAAAAACAGACTGATCCAGTTCTCAAATTCAACTCGGTAATCTGGTTGCAGCAGTTAACAGTTTACTGGAGTTAAATTTAGGTCTGTTTTTTTACACAAAGCAGTAGCGGTTTTAGGCACGGGCGAACCAGGCAGTCGCCCGGGGCGGCATTTTTTCATAATACATGGGCGGCACGAGCAGTTAAAAAAAAAAAAAAATCCTCTGCGCCACCGCCGCGAAG
>NW_015777044.1:0-943 GCF_001515625.1 Sinocyclocheilus rhinocerous | reverse complement strand
GGGTATTGTCCTGTGATTGGTGTTCAGGTGTCATCACCATGTCAGTCTTATAATGGCATTGGGTTTCCTGGCAAAGTGAGGTGAGATAAGGGTTCAATAGGCCAATTAAGTGCCCAGCAGTACTGCTTCCTTTCACAGAGGGTCACTGCTTCAAAGAAGACCTCCTGCATGTCATTGTTTACAAGAATGCAATTCAATTCAATTCAAGTTTATTTGTATAGCGCTTTTCATAGAGCGCTATGAAACTATTCTCATCTTCAGAATGAGATAGGGATTGAATGAGATGTGTAGATGCAGCATTCGATCAAAGAGTGAGGCTTCCCAGTTTTTTTTTTTAGGGGCATGTTTATTCCATAAAGTAAACCAGTCCCTGTTTACCTCTGGTACTAACATTTGCTTCGGATAATCGATCGCAAGTGGACAACGTTAAATAGATAGGATCCAAAATGATTTGTGTTTTTGACTACCTCTCAAAGTGTCTATCAAATGTTGTGCTTAAACTTTGCCATCAGGGTTATTATAGTTAACTTGAACTAGAACTGAAATTATAGCTAAAGCTATAAAACATTTTTAGTTAACTGCAATAAACTTTTTATTGAAAAAATGAATTTAACTGAAATTGATTTTTATTTCAGTTAGTTTCCAAGGCAACATTTATTTTTCTTTTAGTTTAACTTGATGTACTAAAATATCTAAAACTGAAATAAAAATGAATAAAAACATTAAAAAAATAAATTTGCTTAAACATTAGCTATAATTAAAATGAAAACAAAAAAATACAAAAATAAAACTAATTCATAATAATAATAAAAATATATAATATTATATCAGTTAACATACGTTTTTAAATTTAGGAGTACTAAAATTAAACTTTGCCATTTACATGCTTTTTAAAGTTGTGGTTGATTGCGATTTCACTTTTTTAACGTTAGTTAATGTGTAA
>NW_015777043.1:0-944 GCF_001515625.1 Sinocyclocheilus rhinocerous | reverse complement strand
TAACTGCTTAATGTTCTAATTTGCATATTAATGACACGGCAGCTTTTCTCACTTTAATAGAGGATTTGAACTGGTCTGGAATGTAAGGAAGAATGCTTAAGCAAGTGACCTTTAACTAGACTGTAACCTCAAAAACAAACATTCTTCACTTTTGCATTTTTTTTTTTTACTTATTATACCTATATAAATTATTGAAATATTATTATTATATGAATAAAATTATTATCATTATATTAATTCTTATGATTGAATTCAAATATAAATATAAATGTAAATAGATATGTCTTCTTTGTATTTATTTATACTTATATACTTATATTATTTCTACACATACATACATATTATATTTGAATTGAATAATAAGAGTTTAAATAATAATATTTTTATTCATATAATAAAAATCCATTAAAAAAAAATGTAAAATCAAGTTTAAAAAAGGAAAGGAAAGGAATGTTTGTTTTTGAGGTTACAGTATATAGTATATGTAGTATATATATTTATTTATTTATGAATCAAATTGATTTTTTATTATATGAATAAAAATATTAGTATATATATATAAATGGGTAAAATATATGGGTCAAAGACAAGATGTCCCATTTTGGTGTCCACATTAAATTAAATTGACAAAACATGATTTTATATATTTATATAAAGCATATTAAATGCAAGTACAATGTCTACTTTAATGTTTTAAATAACGTTTGTGAAAATAAAATGTTAAAATATAGGTGAAACAATGTTCCATCATCATTCATCATAACAGATATATTTATGTAAAAATTAAACAACATGCTTATTCTGACCTGCTTATTAAAATATATATACAAAATTTTTAAGTTATTAAAAATGTCTTGCTGACAAATGGGCAAAACCTAGTGGTTTTATGGACAGTGGCAAAGATTGGTAAAGACTTATAATTACAATTAATTTGTTTTTGGGGG
>NW_015777042.1:0-944 GCF_001515625.1 Sinocyclocheilus rhinocerous | reverse complement strand
AAAAAAAAAATATTAGCATATAACGTAATTTTATTTTAATAATTACATAAATGCATAAATCTCCCAGAGTCTAAGTTACAGTTTTATATAAATATCACTTTAGATTGGGGATTTAGATTCTTACTAAATAACTATTCTGATTAATTTTTGCATTTTTTTATGTTTTTGGCTAATGTTGCACACTGAAAAAATTATCAACTCGTTTTATATAAGTCAAAAATATTATTTAACATCACTGAATCAGCCTATGTAAATCAATTTATACCAGCAACACCATTAATTATTTCTATGAGTTAAATCAGGTAGAAATAGCTCTAGGTAACAATCGAAGGTTACCAGTTTTTACAGTGTAGAATACATACATGAAAATACTTTGGTATCCTCTATTATCTCTGACCTTATAAATCAGCCACTGGAACCAGACATCAGTCCATATTTAATCAATGACATAAAAACTCTCGATTCACTTTAGTTCAGACTGTAATCTTGTTAAACTGCAGTGGCTGCTGAGATGCACTGCAGGGCAAAGTTTATTTAATGGCTTTATGGTCATTGTGCAATTGTGAAAAGTGCCTTCTTGTTATCACTATGATGAATGAGAAAAAAAATCACTTTATTCATCACTCAGGCAAAGAGGACATGAGTATATCATTCAAACACCATCTGCAGTCATGTAATTATCAATGCTTTGAATTTCACGGTGTGAAAAAATCCAATGGATATCATTAGTTAATAGTTAATCCATTTACTAACATCAACTAACAATGAGCAAGACATTTGTTACACTATTTTATTAATATTAGCTAATAAACTAATAACAGCTCAATGTAATTTAATGTTAACTCAGGTCCATTAAATAATATTAATAGATACAACTTTTGATTTAAATAAAGTTCTGTCATGACAACTCTCAGTGAGTTTAGCATAGTAATATACATGGTAAT
>NW_015777041.1:0-944 GCF_001515625.1 Sinocyclocheilus rhinocerous | reverse complement strand
TTTATTTTGCGATTAATTAGATTAATTAATCGAAACATCATGTAACTAATTAGATTAGACATTTTAATCGACTGACAGCCCTAATATTAATTATTATTATACATTCACTTCAATATCACTAAAAAGTATAATAATTTATTAAAACATTTTTAAAGAATCAAACAATAATCAACCAATTATGTCAGTTTTAATTTAAACAGTAATAAACCTCTATTGTGTAGCATTTTGCCAAAAAACTACAATTAACTAAAATTTTTAGTTTGCCAAATAATAATTTATTACTTTATTAACATTAATAGGGCCTGTAAACATTAATTAATTTTCTATTTCCTAATTTATGTCTTTTCTGTTTTAATTTTTCTGGATTCCATTTTGTTGGTTTAATTTTAACAACCAAACATGTCTAATCAATTGAATTTCAACAGTTTGTTAATTTATGAATTCAATTGATTAGACGTGATTTTTTTGGCTATTTAATTAAACAATTAAAACTATTAAGAATCCAGGTAAACATAAAATAAGCAATATATATAAAAATCTAATTAATTGTTTAATTTAATTAATCAGAAAGCACAGACTTTGTGAAAAAAAACAAATAAATAAATAAAATGGATTTCATTTAACAGGGCCCTAAATCAGCCACCACAGGGAACCGTGAGAGAACTAGCACCTTACAGATCAGGTTCAGAGGAGATACAGTGAGAATCTATACCATCAGTGAGCTTCCTTTCTGCCCTGTAAAACTAATCCAGGCTTTCCCTAATCTCTTCACCAGTTTAAACAGTCTCGGGCAAGATGACACCCGTATGTCCTTTAAACAGAGCAATCGGATGGCCTGCGCAGAGCAATCGGAGCGAACCTGATAGCCACCAACACAGGAAGCTGAGAAGGTCTGACGAGAAAGTCAATACAAAGACCTACTTCACAGCTGGACAAATGGCAAT
>NW_015777040.1:0-944 GCF_001515625.1 Sinocyclocheilus rhinocerous | reverse complement strand
TATGTAACAACTTTACAGACTTACAAATGAATCCTTATGAATATTAAAATCGCAGCATTAATATTTTTATTATATTGTAATCAGTTGTCCTATCAATGACATTGTTTTTAATCACATTCATTAAACGCAGTTTATTTAATATGAAATAACATTTCATTCTGTTCTGTGTGATTTCTGCTGACAACGCGTTTCGAAGGATTACATATTGTTAAACAAGACTACACTTTAAAACCTTAAAATGTATAACATTTCTGTAATCGTTTAATCATTAGTTATCATTTAATATTTTTGCCATGGGACGCAAAAAGCATTTTTTCAGGCATGCTGTGACTTACACTAGAACCATGAAATACACCAAAAACGAAAAAGAAATATATATTTTTTCATATGTTGTAATTCAGAATTCATATGATCGCGAGGAACAGACCCAAATTAAAGTCTTTTTTTCAGCAATCTTCATCTCCTTCCTCAATAGTGACCGTAAGTGTCAAAACCTGCACTGACGTGCTTGTTACAAATTAAAAAATTGCTCCTTTCTGAAGCTTTACAACAGGTTTTACGGCAGTGAAATAAAATGCTCATTGGCTCTCGTCTGTGTCATCACATCTCTCACTGCTTATCAGTTTTCTGATATGTATCATAGTAATGAAGTGCCTACAGCAATTTCAGTTGCTGCTGAACATTCTTTATTTTTTTTTAGATTTTTTACTGAAAAGATTGCTGGCATTTGATCTTCATTTGTTCCTCTTTGTTCTAGTTCTTTGGTTGACTTTTCAGTTTCTTCAGCTACCTTGTGCAGCTTTCACAGTCGGTGTCTCTCTCTCTCTGAGTTAAGGGAAGTAGTGATGCAGACGAAAACTTCAACTTATGATGCTGTTCCCTCTGACTTTCTTAAAGGGGCTTTTGATACAATTGGTCCTAGTATTCAAGTAATTATTAATTCT
>NW_015777039.1:0-944 GCF_001515625.1 Sinocyclocheilus rhinocerous | reverse complement strand
TATATAGTTTAATATTTCTGAAAACATAATTTAGGGAACGGAAGGAACAAACTTTGTGACCATTAACGTATGTTCTATAAAGTATCAATGTGTCTATAGTATGAATGCAATACAGATGTACTATATGTGTAGTTTTCAGTATAACATTAAGAAGAGCACTTTATTTTACAGTGTACACATGTACATACTTTGTACTTATTATAGTAATTACATGTACATATTATAGTAATTATAATTAAATTGAATTGACTGGGCTTTAACTAGGTACTAACCCTCAACCTAACCCTATCCAATTTAGTTACCTTATATTACCCAGTACTTTTTACACTGTACACTTCAGGTACACATACGTGCATGCACTGTAAAATAAAATGCAACCACATTAACTAAATAAAATATTAGCATCTTTGGCATTGTTTTCACTGCTCTGTTACAGCAGTGTGTCAGTTGCACTGCACACATATGAGTGATACAGCTCTTCTGTACAATCACACAGCTGATGCTCTTTGCACAGGTCAAACGGCACCTGTTCTGGGAACACGCCGTTGGATAGTGACTAAAATTGGATCCTGGCCAACCAATAGCTTTAATAGATGTCCTCTGAAACGCTTGCTGCATCATCATAAATTTGCATATGGAGTTTAAGACTAAATCAGCTGAAAGCATTTGAGAGAGGAAGACATGACCTTGAGGGGCGACTATCACGCACTTCCATCTCACAGCATCAGTCTGGGCTTTGTCAATCCAAAACACCAAATCCAAACATACATACATACAAACATTTATGTATGTATGTATGTATTTATCAGACAAGATCTTAATTGTATTCTTAAATAATTTCCAGCAGGGAAAAACATGGAACATTTGTCAGGATGAGTTTGCTTCTCTGCAGGATATGAAGCTGATTGCAAAAACATGACTGAATCTGATTCATTCCATGCTCT
>NW_015777038.1:0-943 GCF_001515625.1 Sinocyclocheilus rhinocerous | reverse complement strand
CATTAGGTTTTATAGAAATGATTTCTGGTGTATTATTAGATGCTGAATTATGACCAAGTATACTGTCTTGCTGATTAAATACGTTTAGTTTGTTTGTTCGATTGCATGATATAGTGGAGGTTTGCAAACGTGCATCACATTGAGGCACGGCAAAGGTCATAGATTGGTTCACAGATGATCAGTCCTTGAAATTATTACAGAGTTCAGACCGTATTACCAGGTTTAAGGTCACCTCATATTTCATAAGCACACTTTTTTGCATTTATCATGCATTTTGACATTAGGCATCATGGCGGCAGATTTTATTGCCAAGATAATGATTTTTTTTATTGCTCTGGTAATATCTCAGTGCTTGTCAAGAAGATATGCATTCTGCTTTCTCCAAGCACTGTCTGAAGTGCATTGCACTTGAAGCTGAAGCTTTTTCAGACTGTTTTATAGGTTAAGAAAATGTTCTAGAAAAGTAAACTGAAATAGCATCTTAAGAAAATGTGTTTGCTCTTTGTCGACCTCTGGATGTCCTGCCATGTGAAGTTTGCTGTATGTGGTGAAAGTCAAGTTTTCGACATTATTCACATGTCGTTTAGGTGTTTTTAAAATTATTAAAGACAAACCATGTGCAAATTCATCAGTCAACACCATTCAAGTCAAAGTGGAGCAGGTCCCAGCTGCTGTGATTGAGTGGAGGCGGGGACTAATTTGCATATTCATGTGTCCACATAAGGGTGTAGAGTTATATTAAAGCCATTTTAAGGCACAAAGAAATTATTTTCACAGGAAAAAGTTTTAAAGGGATAGTTCACCCAAAACTGAAAATCGTCATTATTTGCTCATCCTCAAGTTGTTCCAAACCTGTTTGAGTTTCTTTATTCTGTTGAACACAAAAAGGTATTTTGAGGAATGTTGGTAACCAAACAGTTGACGGTAGCCATTGAATTCCATA
>NW_015777037.1:0-943 GCF_001515625.1 Sinocyclocheilus rhinocerous | reverse complement strand
TTACACAGTTCATTTGAATAAAGAAAAACAAACTCGACACTGTGAATCTCAGCAAGGCACAAATAAATGTTGGATGGCAAAGCTGTTAAATAAAATTAGATGAGTGCATTAGAAACAAGCGCTAAAATGATATCTGGAGTCGAGTCGAGCATCCCAGGCACAGCAGATGAAAAACAGCCCCAGACCTTTGAGGGAAGATTTTAAATTGAATTTTAACTCCATATTAAGCAATCCTAAACAAAGAACATGTGGATTGAATTCCTCAAGTTAAATATTTTGACCAGGTCCACTAAAGCTGATACTGCAACAGGAGACAAAACACTCATTCATGCAGCGAAAATTACATAAATGTTCTTATTATTGGGGCAGGAGTGAAGGGGTTAAATCGGGCGACACTATACTAGCGTCAGTGGATTAGCCATTCCCAGCCAGAACACTTTCTCACACACATACACACACAAACACATCAGTTTCTCTGTTGCTACAGCAACAGCTTACTTTCCATGTCAGCAGCAAAGCTGTTTCTATGGAGACACATATACAGAAAAAATTCTTTGCGCCACAGCCAGGGACCAGATGGCAGTGAACTGTAAGAGTCACATGGAATGGCTTTACTGTTCTGACTAACTTGCAGACACAAGCACACACACCATAAACACTCACACACACACACACACACAGACAGAGAGAGAGTATACTCTCAACACATTTATCAGCTTTTGACTAGAATCAGTCAATACTCAATGAGCATCTAATGAGTACCAATTTATAAGTTCCATCCCCTTATCAAACAATTATAAAATGTTCTTTTATAGGAATCAATGCAATCAACATTTACTGATAATAAACTTGAGATAACAAGTCCCATCCCCCTGGATATTGACACATTCAGCACACTCCTGCAAAGCCTCTTTTGGAAATACAGTTAACTACACTACAACTT
>NW_015777036.1:0-944 GCF_001515625.1 Sinocyclocheilus rhinocerous | reverse complement strand
TTTCCTGTTTGACACTGTAAAGCTGATTTGACACAATCAGTATTGAATAAAGCGCTATAGAAATAAAGGTGACTTGACTATACTCTGATCTTCACAACCTTCATGTATTAGATACAATACTTTAGATATTAATACTTAGTTGAGTTTTCTTAATACTTCGGTTTAGTATTCATGTGATTTCTCAGCAAGTAGGATTTCATCCAAACCACCATTCTGTTTGAGATGAAATGGTCAGTTCATGAAAGTATGTTGGATGAACAGTGAAGGTTTGATGAAAGGCACTGAGAGTGAATGCTGACGATCATAAGATCATGTGCACTTCTGATTAGAGAGAGGTGCGTCCTGTACACAAACAAAACCTCTGGAAAACTATCTTCAATCTATTCTGCATCCTTTTTTCCCTCTCTGTTTCTTTGTTTTACTGCTTTGTATCTTTTTATTTGAATTGCATTGTTACTGACTGTAATTAGATAGGCTACATATTTGTAAAAGTTAATAAAGTGCTCTAATCAAACATGTTTCTCTACATAAAAAGTGTATCTTTCTTTAGAAAGATTTATTAGTAATGTCTTTGTCTTGATTAATGAAGTTCCAACAACATTTAACAGATCTCTTCTGCATTATCTCCATCTTCATTCAGGATATAATTTAGCGTCATCCATGTTTCACTAGTCTGCTTGCAGTGCTGAACATGAGGTCTGTAAGACTAGTTCAAAGTCTGTTTTCGTCTCGTGAAAGAGTGCGTTCTGCTGATTATAGATCATCTCGCTTCATGTCGAGGACAGTTGTTGACCCGCAATTTATTAACATCAGACCTAAAATTATAGCATAATATTAATCAGTTACTCTGGGGATGAAAAATGAACGAGCAGTCGGTGACATTAAAGGGGTGGTTGACTGTTTTTTTCTAGGCTTGATTATGTTTATGGGGTGCAGTCTAACAT
>NW_015777035.1:0-944 GCF_001515625.1 Sinocyclocheilus rhinocerous | reverse complement strand
TTTAAGGCTTTCGGTTTTGCAGTCCGGCAGTGATGTTTGATAATATCTGAAAATCGTTATGTTGACATCTTAAGTATTCAGCTGAAATCTGTTGTCTGTCTTTTGCTCTTTTTGCCAAATCATCTCAGGGGCAGCGGTCCAACACATCTGTGAATCTGTCTTATATGACCTGGACAAGGGTGTCTCTCTGTTTAACAAAGCACACTGAGCAAATGGCGTTACAAGCTGCTGTGGGTAAGGGTCTCTCAGCAAATGGGCTGGCTCTTCCTCTAGTGAATATCTGTCAGAGCTGTGCTTCATTTGTCGGGACGTTGAAGGAAGAAGGACAGTGTTCTCCTTTGCACCAGAACCATGTGGAGAGATTCCATATGTGGTTTTGTTCTTTTAAAAGTCCACTGCGGTCTATCAGAAGGACCACACCAGCTGTCTAGGGTTGTTAACCACGTCTGCCCCGGATGAACCTCATAAAGTAGGACTAGACGTTGTCATCATGTCCGAGATGTTTTTTGTTTACGAGGAGTTTGATGTTTGGTTCTGGACACCTGTAAATCCAGCTCTGTTGTGAGGCATGGTTGGAAAAGTCTTGGGGTCTGACAGATTTATCTCTGCTTTATTAGACCGCAAAAATCCAAGCTGTTACAGAGAGAACTTCTGGTTAGTGTAGTTCACAAACTGTCTCAGTTCACTGATAGTCATGATAGCAGAGCTCTCTGAGAGAGGTGGCAGATGTTAAAATAATCTCTAAATGATAAGTGAAGATCTTTTGGTTGTGCTGTAATTTCTTCCGAACTGCAGACCCAGCAGGAGATCAGCACCACTTGAAGGTAAGACCCTTAAATAGATTGGGTCTTATCGTGGCTAATTTGGTTTAACCATCTCATTCAAGATTTCACCTTAACACGGTGTCCCAACCAGCCATCACAACAAAACATTTTGTTGGTCAC
>NW_015777034.1:0-943 GCF_001515625.1 Sinocyclocheilus rhinocerous | reverse complement strand
ACTGTAACACAGAGAGGTGACGCGGCAGGATTTGGTGGACAGGTGCGCTGGGACGAAACGTACACACATGCCGATCGTCCCCCTGCCCATGTAGTTACCTAGTGAAACAGAGAAACCTTTTTAAGATCATTTGAAGAAAGCATTTAAAACGTTGGGCTTTTTCTAGTTTAAAGGAGGAACAAATGTTTTGTAGATTCAGAGGATGTGAAGTATTTTTTAAGGGGAACTTGAATATGTGGGCTATTCTTCTCAAATGAGTTCTGAGAGTTTAAGACCTCTCATTGCAGTAATCAAACCAGAAAAGACACAGATCCATAAATGATTCCAAATGCTAAATATAAAAGATCATTAAATCACATGGAGAATAAAAGAATAAAAGGCTGAAATGCTGAACATGAACTATTTCTCACCCGTAGCTCTTGTTCCCAGCATTCTTCTGTCATAGATCCTCACTGAGCTATCTGAGCAGCCCACAGCGAGATAGTAGGGGACCAGGGGGCAAATGGATATTGAGGTAGCGGCTCTCCGGCAATTAATCAAAATGTCCTGATAAGGGAGAGCATAGAAAGAGAGAAAGTGGGCAATGACATAGAGAGGGAGAGAGGAATAAATATGTGGATAGTAACTGAAAACTAGAGGTTATCAGGAAATCTTTAAATAAACATTAGTAAATCAAACACAAAGGTCAAATAGAAAGAACAGTTCTGTTTTTTTAGATATATGATTGATTGAGAGTATTATTTGGAATATAATCAAAGTTCAAAAGGGTAAGAACCCTTTTAAATGTTTTTGAAAGAAGTCTTGTGCTTACCAAGGCTGCATTTGTTTGATTTCAAATACAGTAAAAACAATTAAAATATAATCATTTAAAATAACTGTTTTCTATTTTAATACACTGTAAAATGTAATTTATTCCCATGATGGCAAAGCTGAATTTTCAGCA
>NW_015777033.1:0-943 GCF_001515625.1 Sinocyclocheilus rhinocerous | reverse complement strand
GTGCCGTCAGAATGAGAGTTCAAACAGCTGATAAAAACATCCACACCGCTCTAGTCACAGAGAATCGCAGAATGATTTCTGGGTGAACTATTCCTTTAACAACCCTTGGTCACCATTCATTAGAATTGCATGGAAAAGAGCAGCGTGTACATTCTGTGAAAATTCTCTTACGTGTTTAACCAGCAAAATGAAATGAGTGAATAAATGAGAGTGAATAAATAATGACATGATATTCCTTTTTAGGTGAGCTATGCCTTTAATAAAAAAGCCTGGAAATACAGTTGTTGCAAAAAATATATATAGTATGGTATTTATGTCCCAAAAGGTCAAAATCAAAATTAATTTTAATTCAGAAATTTAAAAAAAAAAAAATTATCATACAAGATGTTTATTCAAGCTATTATTTAAGAATCGTATTTTAATGTATTTTTGGATAAATTAATTGTTATTATGAAATATTACATTTATAAATGATGAATAAATAAAATAATAAATAAATAAAATGAATAATAATAAATAAATAAAATGAGGTAAATAAATAATGACATGATATGGGCTATGTCTTTAATTAAACAGCCTTAAACTAGAGAGTTGCTGCAAAAATAATAATCATGTCCAGTTATTTATAATATATAATCATTATAAAACTGGTTGAACCGTGTTCATTTTACAAATTTTCTTTTTCTTAATCATTTGAAATGCTTTTATTTTAATTTATATAATGTATGCTCAGTGCATTCAGGTTATTTTCCAGTTTCTTTTTTTTTATTTTTAATCTAAAACCTATAGGCCTAGCTAATTCAATATTATTGTATTTTCCATACAGTGATGAGAAGTAAGCGGTTTTAAGTTTATGATCCATCATTTATGAGAGGAAAACGCTTAAAAGTGAACATTTAAAGAACAGAAGCATGAGTTGGTGAAAAAGTGAAATAATTCATCA
>NW_015777032.1:0-944 GCF_001515625.1 Sinocyclocheilus rhinocerous | reverse complement strand
ATACGATATTTAGAGGCTCAAATCCTCATATGATTGATTTCTTCAAAACCACTGGGCTTCCTGCTGAGATCCAGCAGGCACGATGTGCACAAAATCAGAAAAAACAACAACATAAAAGTGTGAAAGACTTTTGGGAAAAAGATTAGTTTATAAACATATAAACGGTTTATAAAATCTGCGTGTTACGATCTCATTTACATCTTTACATTCATTAAATGTACATCCAGTGGGGAGGTTTTACACCTGTATATTTAATATCTGAGAATCATAAGATATTTCCCAAGTACTCGGCAGCTGACGTCTTCATCCCTCTTTAAAGTTGGAAAACAATCAGAACTATTTATGGTTCTCCTGCAAGGAAAACTCGTCTTGATTTGAAGTTTGCTCTCCATAAAAATATGTTTTCTTATGGTCAGACTTCACTTATGAAGGGTCAAATGGCCCAATGAATGTCAGTGGCGTCCAAAACACCCAATAAAACCTTTCCAATGAAGCGTCTCCAGCTCTTTGGCGTCCACTTCATCGACCGAGTCCTTCCTCTAATTTGGTTTTCAACATTTGGATTCTGTTCCCGGTGAAGCTGTGGGTCTCAGTCGACCGGAAGAAACAGAAGAAACGAGTTCGGTCACAACCAGCAGCTGCTGAAGGCTTTAGCTGCACGATCCTGCATCCGGACTCACCGAGAGCTATTTCCGTAAATCAAGAACACAGACCTGGAAAAACAAGACGATGTTTAAACAGGGTTATTATATTATCATCAACTAAAACTGTTAAAGAGATTGTTGTGCATTGAAATAAAGCTGGAAATTAAAAACGCTGCCTTCGTAACCAACTGAAAGCAGTCGAAGCACTAAAATTACTCCTGGACATAAATAAAAACTAAGTGTTAAATAAATAAATAAACCTTAATATTAGATGAAAAATGTAAACAAAAACAAAAAAAA
>NW_015777031.1:0-944 GCF_001515625.1 Sinocyclocheilus rhinocerous | reverse complement strand
GATATACAGTAGGCCAAAATATATCCAGTATTTTTTGTTATATTTGATATATTTTGATATAACTGATATATCTGATATATTGTGCATCCCTAGTACTTGATATTAAAACCACTTGTATCAAAATTGAACTAAAATCAAACACATATAAGCCTCTTTCAAATATATAATCTGCACAGTGTCCACTAAATGTTTTATGCCAATATTTTTTATAAGAATGATAATAAAAGCTCTTATATGATGATAGGTCTCTTACTTGCTAAATGCAGTCTTGTGGAGACGGTTTCACTGGTCATGGACAAATATAGCCGCAGTGACCTCTCATAACCATTTTACGCAAGCAAAAGCCTCTAGTGCACTCAACGAAACAATAAAGTAACTTAAAAAGCATCACAGGATGGAGCTTCAATAAAACCAGCAGTCTGTTCTCCAGCGAGTCATTACGTAAGACACTTTATTGATTGAACCATTAAGCTTAGCACCCAAACAACACCGGCTTGAATGTGCTTTGTGTTTCCCCAGACAGTAAAAGGCCTCAAATGAAACTGGAGATTGGAAGTGAAAGTTCTGGAGATGTAATGAAATTAGGAACTTCTGTCCAGGCGCTGGAATGCATTGGTTCGCTCTCAGCGGGGGTTGGAAAGGAAGGTGACACAGCAGACTTGAGTTAGGAATGATGAATAATATTTAGTCAGGTGGCTACAATCTGCTCCGTATTTGTTAGACGTATAACCGAAATCTGAAAACTGCACATAAATGACACAGATGACCTCCATTATGAACTACATATTTGATTGAGCACAAAGAAAATAGACTTTAATGCAAAACCTACTGGCGCTTTTGTGGCTTGACCTTTCAAATGACCATTCACAGAGTGACTGGATGGGTCTGCACCCAAAGCGCAAGGTCTTTGAGGGTTGCCAGATACTGGCAGGAATAGAATTGCT
>NW_015777030.1:0-943 GCF_001515625.1 Sinocyclocheilus rhinocerous | reverse complement strand
GTTTCTTTCCCCTGCTTGCATAGGTTCGCAAATACTTCTAGTTTTGCAGAATCACACACACAAACCAAGCCCCTGTCAGGTGACTACAATTACACAGAAAATGGAGAGAACACACAGCATTCTGACCACTGGATTTAAAGAAAGCATTTGACTTTTAATGAGACGTATGGCAACATTAATTGTACAGTATAAAGTGCAATGTAAACAGTTCCTATTGATTGCAAAGGATTATGTCAAATCTAAAAATAACCATTTGATTCAGAAATGATTCATAACTGGTCTGATGTTACTACACCACACGAAAGGCAAAATTTCCTCATCATAATTCTATAAACTCTCACATAATGAAAACATATTTAAAACATATGGGCTTAGACATTCATCCACATCATTGGGGAAATCTTCCTTATATGTTATATATAATTTGTGATCCATGCTTCTGAAATTTGGGACAAAAGCAGCACTCAATTAGACCATGTATAAAAAAAAATTAAGCAAACACTGCTATGTATAGCTGTGAGATACTATGTCTTCATTTTATCCAGTGACTTTCACTGATGATTGATTCTGAAAGTCTAGAGAGAGAGAGAGAGAAAAAGTCCAGACCTGCAGACACAGGATTCCTAAACTTTTTTGTCACCTGAACCCCTTTGAAAATATTTATGTGAAGGCCTTGTAAGATTTTAGGCTAATACTTCAATTATTTATGCACATTCACGACTTTATTGGTTGTCGGTTTATGGTCACATCAACTCGCAGGTAAAGAAATAAAACAGTTGATCTTTTTTAGTGTTCAAATGTTTCGTTTATATTGTTTTTATTTAAAAATTATTTAACTTAATTACATTTTTATGATTTAATTAGCTTTTCACTAATTAGCTTTAAGCTAATTTAATTAGCTTTTTTACTTTTTCAACTTTAGTTAGTCTGTAATGTTGCTGCT
>NW_015777029.1:0-944 GCF_001515625.1 Sinocyclocheilus rhinocerous | reverse complement strand
TGTGCAGTCCTCTCCACCTTCTGCTGAATGCTGCCCGACTCGTACCGGAACAATGCTTTACCAGTCCGGTCTCTGGTGTTTCTAGTCAAATTAACATATTTTCAGAGCCCGTAATGTAACATTAAACCTATGAAAATGCTGTAAAAAGAATATGGCTCCATAGTTTCATCATGTTACAATCTGGCAATGACTGTCTTATTGCAGTGACTCACCTGTCATAGTTTAATGAGTGGGTAAAAAAGAGAAATGTTGTATTAATATCATGAAGTGACCCGAGGTTAGCCTCACTGAAAACAGTTGAGCACACATATCCTACATACAGCTCCCAATCGGGACAAAGTTTGGGGGATTTTGTCCACCATGTTCGTTTTTTCTTGTCCGCGTTTGACACAGAATGCAAGGCACACTACTTACAACTACTACTAAGAAATTGCTGAAGTTTCTTGCTGTTAGTGTGGCAGCCAACAACAGCACCGCTTAACCCCACGCACACTTTTATATTTAGTTCAATTGAATTTCAGTTTAATTCATTAATTGGATATTTTAACCTGGTTTAACAGGGGTTTCTGTGGAGACCAGAACACAACGGCATCCAAATGGAAGTCAGAATCCATCATGGACTATCCAGGAAAAAGGTGGATAATCCAAGTTATTAGCATAAACATGAGTGCAAATTTTAGCTGTTGGTGGCACTAGAAGGAGAACGCCAATGGACTTTGTCATGCAATTACAACGAATAAAATAAGAAAGCTTCAAAAGGAATGCAAAAGTATCATAAAATTCTCGCAAACGTGGTCCAAATCACTATATTCCAAGTCTTCTGATAATCGTCTCCTACAGTGGGCTGTGAGTTGACTGAAGAATTGAATCCATCTGATTGTGAGTCATTTGGACTGGTTTTGTGAACTGGATCAACTGATTCATTGACAATTACTTTTTTTTTT
>NW_015777028.1:0-943 GCF_001515625.1 Sinocyclocheilus rhinocerous | reverse complement strand
TTCAGTGAAACAACCTCACTTTAAGGAGAATGAAGAAACTTTCTGCAAAAGCACAGTTGCTGACTTAGGAGAGAGCACACAGTGTCAACATATCAATTAAGACCAGGCGGCAGCGGTTTAAACAAAGTTAACAAACCAGACTGATGTGGTAATATCAGCACAGCCACTGCAAGAAGTAACCCAACATCATCTTAAATCTTAAAGTCAACGTGAAATAGTATTCATAGACCATAATGTAATGTATTTCTAACTGAAACACATAAAAAAATGTATCCATGGTTAGCAATATTTTAGAAAAGATTTTTCTGTTATCTAAAATAATGCATGCATAGCTTACCAATATTTGTTGCCACCTGCATGAAATAGTTGTCACTTGAAAAGCAAAGTCATTTCAGAAGCAGAGTAAATTGTTCAATTTTGCAGAGTAAAAGTTGTTGTTTTTTCTATTACATAACATGTAAATATTTGTGTGCACATTAATCAGAAACACTACCATTCAAATGCTTGGTATCAGCAAGAATTTAAGTCTTTTCAGTAAAATGTTTTCTTTTTAAATTAACACTTTTATTCAGCTAGGATGCATTCAATCGATCAAAAAGCAACAGTAAAGGTATTAATTAAAAAAAAATCTGAAACAATTCAAATAAATGCTGTTCTTTTGACATTTCTATTCATCAAAGAATCATGAAATAGTCACAGTTTCCACAAATATTAAGCAGCATAACTATTTTCAATACTGATAAATGTAACAAATGTTTACTGACCTCTAAATCAGTATATTAGAATGATTTCTAAAGGACTAGAGTAATAGCTGATAAAAATTCATCTTTGTCGTCATATGTTTATTTTATTTTATTAAATATAAAGTACCTATTTAAAATGTAATAATATTATGCAATAGGGCTGTGCAATATATTGAAATTATCGAAATATCGCAAATGTA
>NW_015777027.1:0-943 GCF_001515625.1 Sinocyclocheilus rhinocerous | reverse complement strand
GCAGTTTGTGGAGACTTGCTGATTATTTTAGACTTCAAGTATGAAATTAGTTGAGTTTTGTGTGACCAATTCATTTCTGACATAATCATGATCTGATCATCAGATGCTTTGGAGATTATCTCCTAACCTGTAACTTTTAACAATTCGTTTCTTGTTTGTCCTACTGTATTTTTATTTTTTTAATTTTCAAATTGTGTCTTGGTTTTCGTGGTATGCAAAAAGTTTGAAAATATTAATTATTGTTATTTGTGACACATAAATGCTATGAAATTATATTTATAGTCTCATTTATTATATATGATCAGATATTACTTCATGTGCTTTGCAAATGTAGTTTGTAAACTAAATTAATATCAGCATTAAAGTAGTAGCCTACATAAATTTTTAGTCAAAATTTAGAAAATTATATTTCCTACATTAGTAGTAATATAAAGATTTAAGTTTTATACACAACAATTCCCATTATAATACCATACAAAAATAAATAAAACTACTAATAAATATTATATAACATATATAATATCATTTGTGCTTTATCATGTCAATAAGTACAAAAAAATCATCACAACACAAAGATTCACTTCACTAAAACAATTTTTAAGACACAAAATGAGGAAAAATACAATGAAACATAATATCTCAAAATTCACAGTGTTCATCACAAAGATATGCAGTGCACAACAAGCAGAATAAATCATAATCACATTCTGTTTGCCTTTCATTATCATTTTCCATCTGAAGAGAGTCTATTTCAAGATTCAGCAACTGCTGGGTTGAAATAGAAGGCTCTTAACTAGCTTAACCACCAAGGTTCTTCGGTCAATCATCTTCAGCAGAGATGGTTTACCAGCTTTACCAGAAAAAAAAAACACATCATGGAAACTGGTCTTTTGAGCAAAACTGACCTCAGAATTCACAGCTTCAATATCTCCAAAGTCAATCA
>NW_015777026.1:0-943 GCF_001515625.1 Sinocyclocheilus rhinocerous | reverse complement strand
TGATTAATGATAAAATTTTCATTTTGGGGTGGAGTATCCCTTTAAGGGTTTAAGTGCATAATGCACTTAATGTAATTGTTAAGATTTTCAAAGATCACCATTCTGACCAAACCGTAAGGCATAGAGGGTTGGCAGTACCCACCCCGTCTACAACATCACCAATGCTTGTCCTGATAGACCTGACGGGGGCGCTACAGCGATTAAAAGTACAAAATCGCTCATAACTCCAAATCGATCGTTGCAAACGCAAGTGTCTTATATCATGGGAATCCTTGGCTGCCCTGGCGAAATTTTCAGATATTTTGGATTTTTTTTTTTTTTTTAAATAACTACTTCTACAAACTAGTCCTATAATACAATACATTTTTACAATAAAGTTCTTAAAGCGCTTGAAACCCAGTAATCGCTGCTTGCAACTATATTTATTTGTTATTATTATTATTTTTTCAAAACAATTGTAAATCAGCCATTTTAATCCCATTTTCTTTGCAGTTCACTCAAAAAGTACTGCAGTGAAGTAAACAATGTTCCATTTATTTGTATTATTATTTATTATTTCTGTTATTATTATTTATTAAATGTATTGGTTCAAATAGTCCAGGTACTCACAAATAACGTTATTAGAAACAGCATGTTACACTGCAGAGAATTTTAATGCCAGCAACCCATTTTTCACCCAGTGCCTCATGGCTTGGTTTTTGTTCTGATATGCATTTTCAGCTGTTAGACCTTATTTAGACAGGGCTGTGCCTTTCTGGATCAAGATGATCGAGAGAAATGAGAATGCTCTTGAGCAAAATTTTTGGCACAGGACTAACACAAGTGTCCAAATACAAACACTCTATATACACAGGTTGATAGTACATAGGTTTACTTGAGTTTCAAAAACTGAACTTCTGTCTTAAAGGTCACATATTGTACACCTTTCTGGAGTTTTATTTTA
>NW_015777025.1:0-943 GCF_001515625.1 Sinocyclocheilus rhinocerous | reverse complement strand
TTACCATGTTCGTTCTACAGATTGAGGATAATATTTAATTTTGCATTTTGGGAATTTAGTTTCAGTTAGATAATTCACAGTCATTTTCATTTAATTGTTATTCTATCATTATTTATATACTATTATAGTATTTATTAATATTTTAAATAATCTTTTTTTTTCAGTTTTCGTTTAGTTTAAGTAATTTTGTTATGTGCTTTTGTCATTTTATAATTCTTTATTAAAGTGTATATAAAGCATGCATTTATTTATTATTTTTAGTTTTGGAAATTTTAGTCCTAAAATTATTTCAAGTTTTTTTTTTTCCATGTGACATGTATATTTTATTTTAGCTTGATTTTAACTACCAAAAACATTTTTTAATAGTTTTAGTTAATAACAACACAGTTTTACAAATTTCATAAATCATATGCAAACTTAATCTCAAAATAAATATTAATTTCACATTTGCTGTACAAAATGTTCAGGGTCAGTATGCACAGCTTGCTGCCAAAATTCTGCTTGCCATGGCATTTTTAAGCAGTTGTTAAGGTATTCTGAATGAGTTTAGCATGTTGCTATGTGGTTTCTTACTCAATCGAGTCCCTCTCAAATGTCTATGATATTCTGGTTGCTAGATATGGCTTGGACCCCTCCTTCAATGCAAGTCGAAGATATGTTTTTGGCACATTTTACGAACAAAATTACATAAACACACAGAAAAGTAATGGCACACCTCTCCTCAATAAACCAGCCAATTTTGGATATAATTTATTATGTCCATAGCACTCATGCATGTAAAAGTTTGATCCTTATTGTTCAATTCCCTAACCCCAATTATGAACATTAGTAATTGACTTCTACTCTGTAATTGTGATTTCTAGAGGATTGCTTGGTAGTTCTATGACTTTAGCCCAAAAATCTGTTCAAAGACATACTTGGTGGACAAATGGGGGGGGGGTAT
>NW_015777024.1:0-943 GCF_001515625.1 Sinocyclocheilus rhinocerous | reverse complement strand
GAGCTGAAAAATCGAACATTTACACCGTTCACGACCTCATCACAGGTGACCTCTGACCTCTGTAAACTCAGGACAGACTCGAGGAGTCACAGCCGGAGCTTTGAAGAGAGTGAAACACAGAGACGTGACGCTCATGTGGAATATAAATGGATGTAAAGGTCTCTGTGCATTCTTCCCCATCAGACGTAATTGAGTTCACCGCCGCAGACGCCTGCAGGGAATAAAGAGCGATTCATTTGTGTCCTCGGATAAAACCAGTTTAATAGAAACCAAGCTGTTTAGAGGTAGAAAGGAATAATTCATCCTGGAAGAAAAGTCGTTCCAAACTCAAATGCATTAAAGAATCTGAGGAATATACGGACACAGTTATGATGCTTTATAGTGTTTCTGGAGCAGCTTCACAGCCTGTCATGAACAGCGTGAACATCCTGCTAAACATCTGCATGCGATCATGTGCTGGCAGCTCATGCAAGCGCTGACTTACCGTCAAATACAGAGCCAGCGTCCCACAATGCACCTGGGTCAGGCACAACAAGTCGTTACAGTGCTACTCTGATTCCAGGTTTAAGAATCGCTTCTTGTGTCTTACAAAAAGTCATTGTTGATATAATTTAATTCCCTAAAGTGCTCAGAAAATATACAGTTGTACAAAATATATGAACAAACTGCAATGACATTTATAGTTTTATTTAAAATAACGAACAATGAGCCCATTTCTGCCAAAGAATAAAATAATAAATACATTTTAAAAAATGTGTGACTTTTTATTTCACAATTCTAACTTTTTTCTCAGAATTGCGAGATAAAGTCATTTCCAAGTTATTCCATGACAGAAACAAACAAAAGAGAATTGTGAGATGTAAACTCAGAATTCAGATTTTTTTTCTAGCAATTCCGAGGTTACATTTTGCAATTCTGAGTTTATATATCACAATTCTGTTTT
>NW_015777023.1:0-943 GCF_001515625.1 Sinocyclocheilus rhinocerous | reverse complement strand
GTGCAAGAACTGTAAAATGTACTTAGGTGCATGTGTGAATAAAGTCCAAGCAGGTTTTTTAAAAATTCAGTTTTTGTGATATTTAAGGTCATACAATTGTCTTAAATATATTCAGAGGTACAACAAACGTATTATTTTTTGGGATTTGAAAAACATGAATTGTGATACAGTCTTAAAGCTCAAAGGGTTATGATTTCAAAGGACACGTTTCAAATGGAGCATTCAAGACATGCCAAAAAGAGTGTATTTATGAGTTAACTGTCTTTACATTAACACCACAATGTTGTAACAAGTGGGAAAAGCCCAGCTCCACTCACCAGTCGGAGCAGGAACTGCAGAGGTCCACAGCGTTGTCCTGCGGACAGTCCTGACAGTGCCACCGTACACCCTGGATGGGCTCAATGCCACACAAGTCACACTGAGTGAGAATTACATGCAAACATTAACAAAGAAAAAAAAATGCTGATCATGAAAAAGAGCCACATTATATTATTATACAGCTGTCTAAGAGATGGCCTTTATCACTTGTCGCTAGGGATAGGGATAGTTCACTGAAAAAAAAGACATCTCTGTCATCATTTATTCACCCTCATGTGGTTTCTAAATCTGTAGGACTTTCTTCTGTGGAACATGATGCAACATTGAAAAATGTTTCAGTGTTTTTGTCTATGCAATGAAAGCCAGAGGGGCTGTATTAAAAAAACTATTTTCCGCATTCTTCAAAATATCTTCTTATGTGTTCCACACAAGTCAGTCATACAGGTTTGGAACAACACAAGGGGGATTATATGATGACCTGATTTATATTTTTGAGAATCAGAGAGACATCACAATGGAAACAGGCAGATAAAAGTTTGTACCTTATAGCCAACATGCTGCGTGAGAGCGCTCTCAGCCCGGATCTCCTGTAGTTTCTGTTTCTTGAGTTTCTTCAGCTCCAGTA
>NW_015777022.1:0-942 GCF_001515625.1 Sinocyclocheilus rhinocerous | reverse complement strand
AAAGGAAAAATTGAAATCGCATCATATGACCCCTTTAATACAGTAATGTTGTGAAATATTTTTACAATTTAAAATTCTTTCAATTGTAATTAAGTCTTTTCACACTTTTGATCAATTTAATACTTAAAATCTTATAAAAGTCAATAATAAAATAATAAAAGTATTAATTTCTTTAGAAAAAATCTTGCTGACCACAAACTTTTTAACGTTATTGTTGATTCAAAATAACAAAAAATTGGATAAGTAATGCAAAAATGGCTCAAAAAGTTAATTGTTGAAATTATTCGATTGTTATTTGTTTGCAGAAGCAACGTAGTTTGAAATTTTGGTTTCTAATGCAGTGAAATAATGCATACATTTTTAAATGAGGCTTCTGAGTCCAAATACTTTGGGGCCACTGTATGTCATAAATACTGTTATTTTGTATGCGCTGGCATGACTTTTATATGTTATATGTGGTTAAAGTAGAAAAGGGGAGTTTTTTAGGCTTGAGGGAAACACTTAATCTGCAGTGAATACAGAGGAATGTCAAGTCTTATGGATGGTGAGATAGAGCAAAACATATGATTTGACATCTGTCCAGAAATAAAACAGAGCAGGAGGTCATTTTCCATAGGGAGCCATTGTATCTGCAGTGAGCTCAGTGTGTAACGGCCCAGCTCTGCTGTTATGAGGTGTAAAGGGAGCAGCTTTGCGTCCGTAACACAGCGTGGCCTGCCTGCTTTTGTTTGTGTTTTTTTCTGTGGGCGGATTTGGGTGAATGTTTCCAAGTGGGATCCTGGTGTTTTAGGAGGCTGTGTTTCTTGCCAAGCATCTCCTTGATCTCGCCGTTAAAGAGCGAGCTGTGCTCTTAAGCTCTCGCTCGTGTCCAGATGCCCGCTCCCCCACCCGTCTCCAACACCAGCCTGGCGCCTTGGCACAGGTTGAGGGTTTCCTTACTCT
>NW_015777021.1:0-943 GCF_001515625.1 Sinocyclocheilus rhinocerous | reverse complement strand
TTCCCATTTCGTTACATGCACCAATAAAATTGGTGCCGCAATCCGACCGTAATTGCTTGGCTGGGCCACGCAGTGAAAAGAAGCGTCTCAGAGCATTAATGAAGCTCGAGGAACTCATTTCTTCCACTACTTCTATGTGAATTGCCCTCGTGCATAAGCATGTAAACAGCACTGCCCATCTCTTACTGCATGCATGACCTCCCCTTGTGCGCCTTGCTGTCACCTCCCATGGCCCGAACATATCCATTCCAACATATGAGAAAGGAGGGTCTACTTGGAGTCGTTCTGCTGGCAGATCGCTCATCTGCTGCTCCTTTACTTTCCCTCTAAGTCTCCTACAGGTAACACACTGATTAAGGACTCTACTGATGAGCCTCTTTCATCCCACTATCCATAGACCACTAGCTCTCACTGCTCCTTCGGTAAAATGCCTTCCCTGATGTTTAACCCTTTCATGGTAATGTCTTATGAGAAGAGTTGATATATGATCCCCTTCAGGAATGATGACAGGGTTTTTCTCTTTCAATTCAAAACCTGCACGGTGAATCCGTCCACCAACTCGGAGTAGACCATCACTGTCAATGATGGGATTCAGCTTAATGAGTGAGCTTTGTTTAGAAATGTTGCAGTTTGCTTGGATGCGCTTAAATTCCTCTGAATATACTTTCTGCTGCACACTTCTAATAATTTCTCTTTCTGCTCTTTCCAGAGAATCCACAGAAATACAGTTTTTGCAGATGTGCCAACCAGCACATTCTCCAACCTCTGTTGTGTGGGCGAAACAGTAAGCAATGTGACTGAGACGAGCTACAGCCTTGACAGCGGACTGCCATCTGGAAAAACGTTCCCATCGTTTTGAGCTCAGGTTATTTTCAGAAACACTTGTAGACAAAGTACTCACCTCCGGTCGAAGTTCTTTGTCATCATTTGGATGAACTAGATC
>NW_015777020.1:0-943 GCF_001515625.1 Sinocyclocheilus rhinocerous | reverse complement strand
TAACAGGATATTACCACCTCCATGCTTTACTGTAGGAATGCTGTTGTTTGGAGGTGAGCTGTATTGGATTTCCGCCAGACATATCGTTTGGTGTTCGTTTGTAGGCCAAACAGTCAATTCGATTTTGTGATCGTTTTGTTTATTAATACTACTACTACTAATAATAAAATATAATATCAGTCAATCAATCTGACAGTCATACTTATCATAATTATAGTATAGATTAAAAATGAAAAACTTTTAAAAGGTGTTGATTGAAATTATTTAATAAATAGTATAATAATAAAATTATTATTATTAATATCACTATTAATGATAATCATCATCATCCTTCTCCTAACACTGTAATGAATGGACAGCGAATATCCAAAGTGAGCACACAGCTCCAGTGGCAGCCCTTCGAAACAACCTTATAATGGCTATATTGCTTATATTCATAAACCCAGTATTACATGCACATAAACGTTTACTCCAATCCATATTCTTCTTTGAATCTGCACTTTGGAAAACATAAACAGGCACTGGTATAATACACATTTCTGTAGGTAGAGTCTTTTTAGTAATGAAGTTTGTGTAAGATTAATTCCACGCGGAGATAAAGGACAACAAAAGCATTGTAGGTTATCTCGCTTTTCCGTATGGCTCACACTGAATGTTAATGCTAGATGCTGAGCTGCCGGCGTGAGCGATCCCACCGGTTCCTGCCCTCTGCAACTCAACTAAGCACAGGACCCATGACCACCTGAACCTTGTGTGGATGCTGCTTTGTCAGAAAAAAATCTCTTTCAAGTGTGGAATTGTGATGATTTGGCAGGGCAGGACGACTCTGGAGTGTGTCGGGTACAGTCATCAGAGGTCCCGGCCAATATGCAGCTGTCAGCTGTTTGAAATCTCACCTTCATTTCCTTTGACAAAGCAGCACAGGCCATACATATACTGAGCC
>NW_015777019.1:0-943 GCF_001515625.1 Sinocyclocheilus rhinocerous | reverse complement strand
TCTGATTATTATCAATGTTGAAAACTGTTGTGCTGCACAATATTTGTGTGGAAACCGTCATAGGAGATGTTGAGAAGACATTACTGATTTATTGATCTCATAACACAAAACTAACCTTATCTGCTTTTATAGGCTGTTGTCAGGGCATCTTGAATGATTTATGTTCTGTTTTTCTTTGTGAGTGTGTGTTATGTTTGTTGTTACTGTGCACATTTTCAGCTTCTAATAAGCCTATAAACATGCATATTGTAATTTAAAGTTGGCATGAAACATGCTTGAAAACAAGGTTATCCAGATTATGCATAATGGTTGCAGAGGAGCTACTGAAAGCTTTTAAAAGTTTGATTATATTTGATTAAATAATGTGTGTGAAGAGCCTCATTCGGTTAAAAAAACACTCCACTTCTCACCACCTGAAAATTAGCACGCATTGACAAAGAGCAGTTTGATTTGTGCATTTATATCCTCAGATATTTCTTTATGACCCATAGTTCTTTATTAATGTGTGGTGGTTATAAATGTGTTTTGGTCCTATCTCATAAAGAGGCAGCAATGCCGCTGACGTTTAAGGATAGCAGCTTACGTTCTTCCCCGTAACCATGGCAGAACCGCTCATCATTTCCACAGCAACCTTGAATCAGAGAGTATAGTGCAGAATTAGATAAACAAGAGAAAACACTGCACTTGTTCATTGTTGAAAACGTTTATTTAGAAGAGAGTGAATGAAAACAGTAGGGCTACATCTTCATCAGTCTATGTCTCTGTACTAAATCACAGTAGCTGTCTAAGTAGGCAGCATAAAAATGCATTCCAAAAGACGTGCAGACTTTTAAGATACCGTCCTTTGATTTAATACAGTACCTTTCACAGAGAAATCAAACCAAGAATGCACAACATCCTCAATTAAAAAGTCAATCTAAGATGGTGGGTGAGATTGTCAGTT
>NW_015777018.1:0-943 GCF_001515625.1 Sinocyclocheilus rhinocerous | reverse complement strand
TAATGGATCATCGGTGTGGGTTAGGGGCTAAGCGCTCACAAGGGAGTGGGATGGATTGCAGGAAACAGTCTGAGCTATGCTGTTTGTCCTATACAGAGACTGTTTATCAGAGAGGCTGGGAATACTCGCATCACCACGGGTGCTCTAAAGAATGATCTTTTTCTCTGAAAGACAGCATATAGGCCATCTTGGAGGTCTGCATTAGCAGGAAATGCACTGCCACTGTGCACTGTCTGTTTCTAAGATGCATTGCAGCACAGCTGGGTTCAAAGTTTTGTTATACTGAATACATTTGCAGACATGACACTGTAATCAAGGGTTTCACTTTTTGAGGTTTGTTTCTGGAAAGGGAAAACAATACATCTCTGTGGCTCTATTTGCTTTTAGTTTCAAACCTATGCTGCACAGCAAAGGCTTCTTTTCTTGACGTCAGCCCACTCTATTTTTCTTTATGCTCTCATGTTATTTGTTCATTGTGAGCTCCTTAGAAAAGTCCTGTTACTGAGTGAGCTGTCAGCTGGGCCTCAGGTGCCGTTTGTGCTGTATTCTCCTCAGGATGTCCAATCTTTGTGAAATATCACAATTGAACTGCTAACTCATATTACAGACTTTCCACAAATAGAATCACCCTGCACTTTCTACACAGTTGATTGCCAGGTCTGTCCCTCATGCTCAAGAATAAGGCAACTGAAAATAAACCTGTCAAGTTCACCATGTTTTAAGTAACAAACCACTATTTCTTATCTGCTTCGTCAACTCTTTCTTACCCCGGCTCTCAGTGTCTTAAAATATGGTTTCTATAATGCTTACACTGTTTCTACTGGATTAGACTAAATCTAAATTGTTCCCATTATAATCAGTGGAGCTGTCTGCATTGCCTATTGAATCGCATCTGGTGCAAAGTGCCTTCAGTTGATTTTGATCTTATTTCCCATGTCTGTCT
>NW_015777017.1:0-943 GCF_001515625.1 Sinocyclocheilus rhinocerous | reverse complement strand
TCACCATTAACCAAACGCTTTTCACCTGTCTCAAGATCTCTCACTGTTTACACTCCAATTCATGCATGTGACCATACAGAAAAGGCTGCTATTTTTACTCTGCCTGCCCCAGATAACACTTCACCAGTCAGATCTTGGCGCAGCTGTCACAGAACATGCCACAGCCAAAGTGAGTTATTATTTAAAATCATGTGCATCAATCAGTTTGACAGTGAGAGATGTTGAGGCAGGCGAGATGCTTAGGTGCCACTGGACGTGCGCTCCATAATGGATTAAAAGAGAGGAAAAAATATAAGGTAAGTTGGCAAATAGGTAAATAAGTGTAGATTTGCACTGTCTGTTTGCTTACATGCATCAATTGGAGTGCAAACAGTAACAGTCTGGCGCGACGCTTAGGTGCCACTGGACGCATGCTCCATTTTGGACTGAAAGAGAGGAAAAAATATATATGGTAAGGTGGCAAATAGGCAGGCTAATAAGAGTAGAAGGAGAGGCAGGTCGCAACCATTGCACTGCATGTTTGCTCATGTGCATCAATCAGAGTGTAAACAGTGAGAGATCTTGAGACAGGTGAACAGTGTTAATGGTGAATATTGACCTATTGTGCATACCGTTGTGGCTCCCCTTAGCAGGGGATAGTCGCTGCATTTGGGGTAAAAACAACGGAATTGTATATTGTATAAGGTGCCAAGAATATAAGGAGACTCGGGTTGCATTGTCTATTCGTTCACATGCAACTATCGGATTGGCAGCTGCCTTTAGCAATGCCTTATTCCATTGTTCAAAGCATTCGGCACCATCGTCTGTGAGTGATGTCACTTCCCAATACAAACACGGTCCATAGTATAGTTCCAGTCCTGACAGGTCTGAATGACAGGTCTCCGTGTAAGGCATCGGGAATTCAAATGCAAAAGGAATTGCAATTCCATTTGAGTTTTGGCAG
>NW_015777016.1:0-943 GCF_001515625.1 Sinocyclocheilus rhinocerous | reverse complement strand
GTATCTTTACTCTATTGTATTTATTTGTGCTGTTGCTTGTAGTTACAGTATTCTTATTTTCTTTATTTTTATTTGACAGTATAGTGTTTGCCTAAACATAGCACTTATGCTTATGTAACAGTACCGAAACCGTGACTCTAAAACCGTGATACAACCGTGAGTAAGTTGAACCGTTCCACCCCTAGTAGGCATGTGTTTTGTGTGCAATATGCAGCCAGTCAGAGTTCAAAAGCCAGGTAGACATGTGAAAATACACCCTGGGCAACAAAAGCATATCAAGTCCAACATGCTGTCAAATCTTCTGTCACTTTCTGGACTCACCTGAGATGCGTTGGTTTTGGCGGGCTGTGTTTGTGCATCGTGGTCTCCACTCTGACCTCCGTTTAAGCGCATGAGGAGTGCTCGGAGCTGAGGGACGGAGATGCTGGTGTTGTCGCCATAGCGTGTCAGCAGCTCCTGAAGGACCTGCGCAGGAGACGGTCCATCCTGACCACTGACATCTCCTATTGGCCACTGCAGCAGGCCTAGAGTCAGGGTCACGCCAATGGTCAAGGTCAGCTGTCTGCAGCCATTGGCTGGTCTCAGGGTCATGACTCTACCAGCAACACGTCGAGCTCTACATAGACATACAGTATAGAGGGAGATGAGAAAATTAGGCAAAAGAATGAGAATTATATGTCTAAATGGCCATCAAGTAGTTTATCTTTCAGAAAAAGATATAATTTTCACACAGCCAATCAAAATAAACATGATTTACTTGCTAAATAAATGTACAAAGTTGCACATTATTAAAAAAAACAATGGTATAGCCAAATAGTGATCAGGTATTGTTTTAGCAGACCTGCATTTAAATTGGACTCCATTCTATGTACTTTAAGTAGACAAAGTACAGTAAAAAAAGTGCTGAAATCGCGTTTGGTCTCGTACTGTATCGCGTACCTTG
>NW_015777015.1:0-941 GCF_001515625.1 Sinocyclocheilus rhinocerous | reverse complement strand
AAAAAAAAATGTTTATATGACATATGTGTGTGTACTGTATATATTTATATGTATATAAAGACACACACATAAGCATGCATATATATATATATATATATATATAGGTAGAGCATGCATGTGGGGAAAAAGTTGTGCTGAGCTAATAGGTCCAATTCCAAGGAAACACAAAACCATGACTTGAGATGCTTTCAAGAGCATCTGCCAAATGAAAAAATGTCAGTATGTATATTTACATGGAGTACTTTTCGTCAACCTGAATGAATCCAATCCAATTTCAGAGTCTGAACGTTGTTTATATGAAACCTGTACTTTGGACATGTTTGTTTACATGTGCATTTATGTATTCTGAACAAAATGTCAGCGCATTCAATGTGAAATTAATTTCCAGCTCAGTCAGATCGATTGAGGTGTTTACAAGAAGGGTTTCAATCGATTGAGACATCACTCTGAGTACTAATGTATTATATGGGTGCATGCAAACATAGCTGTGTAAACCTATCTGGGCTAGCAAAGAAATTCATTATGAACACAGATGATTCACACAAAAACTAAAAGTTTCATTCCAAAATACTGAGGCATTTAAGTCACATTACAGTATTCTCTTCTGACACCCTCATCATTGTCCAAGTGCCAATGAATGTGATATTGCCAGACATCAGAATCCCTCATCCAGCATGCCATCAAGCATTTTCATAATTCATATGGTAACATTCACACACTTCTATGTTTTTTCTGCAATCTGCGGCCTGTCTGAGAGGAGGTCCAAAAATGTGGCTCTGTCATATTGCATGAGGAGGTTGTGTAGTGCAAAAGCATAAAACCCCATTTCCAGGAAAGACGCTCATTTGGTTTATTTAGAAACCACTGCAATCTGCGAGCCAGACAAAAACACTTGCTGGTTTAAAGTCCCCATGAAATCAAAATTAAAGTTTTTTGGGTGT
>NW_015777014.1:0-943 GCF_001515625.1 Sinocyclocheilus rhinocerous | reverse complement strand
GGGGTAATTTATACCTTTAATCTAAATAGACAGTCATTTCTTTAACCTTACATAATTTGCTCATAGTTTTTGAGGATGAGTGCATGTCATAAAACCAGTCCATGAAGTCATTCTAAATATCCTAACCACTCTGCACAATTATTATGGTTAATTGTGTTATTTGCAGTTAGCATTGCTTTTCCACCGCTGTCAGAACAGAACAACCCCTATAATTTAAAATCCATATAATATATTCAAATCCAGTTGCATAAACTGCTTATACAATCCAAACTGTATAGCTAATGCAGGATGGGTGGTTATTAGCTGTCAGTTCTGAAAGGTGAGTTTATTTCGGTGTGCCGTCTTGTCAATGTGCTGGTAATTACCCTGCTGAGGGTCTGAGCTGATGGACAGCTGAGAGATCCTTCACTGAGCTGCTATATAGGCAGCATCATCACTGTCAGCAGCTTCATTAACAGTCACTCACATGCTACACAGAAATAGCACTCCTCTCGTGACTCAACTGGCATTCACAGCTGATTCCAGAAGATAGCATGCTAAGCTATTGTGCAAAAGCATTTGAATTCAATGAAACCACTATTTTTTGGCTGCACGCAAAAATGAACAGCACGACCAATATAGACCGACTGATGAACGAATGACTTTTAAGATTAATAACTATAACAGTAACTAAAGTTATTAAATTATATATATGCTCACACACCAGCAGATGAAAATGTTCTTTATTCTAAGAATATGCTTCAGTTTCGTGTGAACATAATTGCAGCGTGCGCTTAAAGGAAAGATTTTAATTGGTCGCCAGTGTTTTTATTAGTCATTGGCTGAAAGAAATCATTCTGAAAGTCTTTTCCTGTTGTCCTAGAGCTAGAACAGTTTTGAAAACTTTATGGTTATAATCACTATAAAAGAGTGATTCATTTACTTCAGTTTAAATAAAGTGAGG
>NW_015777013.1:0-943 GCF_001515625.1 Sinocyclocheilus rhinocerous | reverse complement strand
TCAACAAAAAACATCAAATTTGAAATGTAACGCAGGGAATTCTGGAAATGGCAATTTACGGTTATTCACTGTAAATTATACAGTCTTTTTTACTTCCAAAACGGTATACTACTGTAAAATCACATGTAATGTCCAATACAGTTTTTCACTGTGTATAGTAGGGGAACTTAAAAACAGGTTTGTAGCATTTTTACAGTCTTTTACCGTTAAATTCACGGTAATGTTTTACAGTGTTGAGTTACTGACCAATACAACCAAAAACTTCTCCCTTCACTTTAGAGTAGTCCAGTAGGCCTGTCTGTGGTGATTTGATGAAAGTCGTTTCTCTTTCAGAAGTTTAACTAAAGTTGTTGCTTACAAACACGAAGAAGCTCTGTATGTGTTGAACTAAACGGACAGCGGCCAAACGTATGAGCGGCTGAAGATAAATCCTGGATCTGTTTGCTGTAGATCCTTTAGCACACGCAGACAGCCTGTGGGACATCTGGAAACATATTCAGCATGATTGGTTTCCAGCTCTCTCAATCGTGGGCCTATTAGTCGCGGTTATTATTGTAAATAATATTAATAAGCAATGACGTTTCTCTTTTGAAACATGTTTTGTAGCAGCATTTTGAAGTTGAATGCTATGGTGTTGGAGATCAGTGAAAAATGACTTGTTTATTAGCAAATATCATGTCACCTTGTATCAGAGATACTCTTACACTTCAAATATCTGTCATTTGTTCTCCTTTATTGCATCAAAATATTGAGGTTGAAGAGGTCAAGTGTAAACATGGTGTAACATATGAAATAATGGTAAATACTGTAAGGGAAACGTATATTAAATAATCAGTTGTGTATCTGTGATTTATTTTCTGCTAATTATATTATGATAAGATGACCAGATTTCTTCAGTGGTGAAAATATAATTTAAATCTATTCATTAAAACACACACACACA
>NW_015777012.1:0-943 GCF_001515625.1 Sinocyclocheilus rhinocerous | reverse complement strand
GCACAGAGATCCCAAACCACCGGCCACCTGCTCCTCATCCTGCCTTTGGTACAGCTCACTACACCTGAAACACACCTTTCAAACACCCTACTGATGTCTTTGAACATAGTTTTCATTCCAGTTTTCATACAGTATATATGGGGTTTATTCCCACATTGACCATGATGTGTAATGAAACCAAACTCAAAAAAGGTAAAATATCAGCTTGCATTTGACAAATAAAATCACTGATTTTGCTGATTAATTGTCAGTATGTGCAGCATGAATGTCAACAAGAGAAATCTTATATAATATCTGGTAAAATCATTCCCTTCAAAATAACTGCCATAATGTATGTGAAGTGCTTTCTGAAAGTTGATATGTCCTGCAGTCTTGACATGCTGTGCTTCACCTAAAATTATTTTAAAAAGTATTTTCTTATTTTTTATGCGTAGGCTTTTATTATCTGATTTTAATAATGCTGCAAGGAAACTTGTATATTTAAACAATTAATTTGCCATGCCGCCAGACATTTAAAAATAAATTATTGAAGTCAAAAATATGATTGAAAATTACGTTAAATGTGAAAGAAATGGTGGGCATTTACAACACTTAAAATATAATTTTCTTATACATTTATGTGCACTGCTGTTCAAAAAAAATTGAGGTTGGTAAGATTTTTAATCATTTTTAAATTCTTTTGTGCTCACCACAGCTACATTTGAGCAAAAATACAGCAAAATAGTAATATTGTGAAATATGATTATAATTAAAAATGACTGGTTTCTGTTTTAATATAGTTTACATTTTCATTTAATCATGTTTTTAAAAAAAAAGTGTTTATGTATGTCAATTACCTACTTGAAGTGCAGTGAAACTGGAATGGGAACCTAACAAACTAAATATGCTGGCTAATTGCTTTCTGAAAATGTAGTAGAATTATCAACTAATTTGCGATTTTTTT
>NW_015777011.1:0-943 GCF_001515625.1 Sinocyclocheilus rhinocerous | reverse complement strand
TAATGTGTTTTTTGAACATTAAAGCATGTCAACATATTCTGTTAATTCAAAGAAGATTAGAATTAGAAGTGTCAGAAATGCAAGAAAATTATTTTATATGTACTTTTTTCCACAAAATTGAAAATTCTGATTCTTTGCTATGAACAGTTTTCTTTTTCCAAACACACTTACTTTCTTGCGAACCCCCTCTTGCACACTGGATAGTTTGAGGAGGACAGGAGGCAGGAATTTGGATATAATATCCTGCAACTGCTCATCGGTTTCTGCATGACCCAAGCGCAAAAACACACGCTCCAACTGGTCTATAATGAAAAACAAAGAGAAAGCAGGAATTCGTAAGTTGCAGATACAGTGTTCAAAATAAGCAGGGCTAACTTAGCTATTTTCAAACTGATTTGAATGAAAAAAATCTCACATACTTCCTATATGATCACAGGTTAATTATAAGAAGCTTATATTTGAGTTAAATCGATTTATTAAAGAGACACTGAGAATTACTGCAATGCATCTATGTCCCTTGCTTAAGTGCATTTCACCGGCTCTCTATAAATCAATTTACAATAAAATTATTTAACACGCTTGCAATGAACAACAGAAGACAAGAATTACTGTAAATACAGATAAACGGTAAATATAGACGCTATAATCGCTAACGTTAGTTGGTTAGCCTGTGATCTGAATAGCCTCACTGCTAACCGACGTTAACGGTTATTATCTACTACATACTTATTTCTCACGCTGTCAATAAATGACAACCAGACCAGGACCACTATGACGTTTAGATAACGCTACTTTCACGGTAAAAAGAGGTTGTAGTGTCCTCTAAATTAAAAAACTCAAAGGAGGTACTTTCATTTTGGAGCATGACTGAGCATTGGGCCTCTGTAAGTAAATACTAGCCGGCTAACTGCCAAACTGATATTCACTTTACAAATACTTATTT
>NW_015777010.1:0-943 GCF_001515625.1 Sinocyclocheilus rhinocerous | reverse complement strand
TCACAGCCTCAGCAGTGGCCCTCTGCTAGACCTGAATCACCTTGGGGTCAATCACAGATAAGACCTCAAGGTCCAGCTCAGCATATAGTGCCCTCTCAGCAATGGAGGCCTATCAGTCCAGAGAGAGTCAGTCCAGTATACCCAAGGGCTGAAACCCAAGGGCCCAAGGGACCACATCATCAGTCCCAATATCAAGCCCTACCAAGGCCAGCAAGCCCTCAACGTCAGTGGAGTCCAGTCCGGCCAGAACATCAGTTTCAAGTTTCTTCCCAGACTATGTTCCATGGTGTTCCCCAGCCAGTAGCTCCATGGAATCAACCACCTTCTCAAGCTCTCATAAGACCTCAGAGTCCACAACAGCCTCAGCAAAGTCAGCAAAAGTGGAGTTCATCCAGGACAGAGGCCCCATCTGCAAACCTCATCCAAAGCCAAGTTGCCCAGGCAGAGCTTCAGTCCCAAGATCTGACAAAGCTGCAGTTACCAGTACAGGAACCACCCCAACAGCAGTCAGCTCCTCGGGTTAAGCAGCCAGCACTTGCCCAGGCTCCCCCTCAAGCCTACACTGAGGCTTATATAAAGGCACAGGCCCTGGTGAGGGATAGATTTGAGGAAGCCAAGCACTGTCTTCAAGAGCACATTATAGAAGCTATCAATGTATTCAAGGACAAGAGAATGATGGACGAACAGGCATCAGTTAAGGAGGTTTGTCCATTTTAGACACTAGTTAGTTTGTTTGTTTTTTGGCTGTTTGCAACAGCCCAGTATCATTAAACTATATTGTTGTGTCTGTATGTTTTATAAGAGATTGTGGAAAATTTTCCCAAGTGTCTGTGTTTGGTTTTTGTTTCTTTTTTAGGAGACGCTTCGGACTCTTGACCCTGAACTTCTTGAAGAGTTCTTGAGGGCTGCGGAAGGGATGGAAGCTTTCTGCACCCCATCTGAA
>NW_015777009.1:0-943 GCF_001515625.1 Sinocyclocheilus rhinocerous | reverse complement strand
ATTAAACATCATTTCTTAGTAATGAAGTTAAAACCACAAGTAAAACCAGAATACAATAAAATATGCACAATCAAAAAGATTTCAGACACACTGTACATATAATATTGCAGTGATACATTAACAAATAATGGAAAGATAAGAAGACAGAAAGATAAAGAAAAGCTTAAGTTATAAGTTGTAAGGTTCAATCATCTACTGTAAGTGAAGGACACAACCCAAAAATAGAATTTATTCAGTAAGAAAAAAAAACAAAAAAACACTTGCATTATGTTAGACAATATTTCTGCTCCTCAAACAAGTGTCAACAAATATCATACAGATGTACTTCTTGTTAAATTATTGATAAATATCCACAGTGACAGAAAACAATAATTCATACAACATAAACTTACCTGGAATCAGACTGTGGATCCACTTACAGGACTGGAGATGTTGCTCATCAGTAGATGATGGCGTTCATGAGCTGTTCACGGTCCTTTTATAGTCTGAATTAACTGTGGAAACATCACTTATAAAGGAGGGGTTCTGTCAGATAATGACCTGAAGAAAAAAAAGATTCATTAAACATAAGTTCTTTGTAATGGAGTAAAAACCACAAGTAAAACCAGAATACAATAAAAGACATTTCAGACATAGTGTATATATAATATTGCAGTGATACATCAACAAGTAATGGAAAGATAATAAGACAGAAAGATAAAGAAAAGCTAAAATTATAAGTTGAAAGGTTAGGATGATACAAACTTTACAACTGAAAATTAAACAAATGCATCTTTAATTGCAGTCTAGATGTTAATGTTTGCAAAGCACTTTATAACTAAGCCTTTTCATCTTCCTTTCCTGTCTTAAAAATGATCAAATACTTCTGCTTTCTTGTCCCAAAACTATCTTCATTAATAAATGGTCCATTTGGAATTCCTGAAGGCACAGAGGTGCTGATTGT
>NW_015777008.1:0-943 GCF_001515625.1 Sinocyclocheilus rhinocerous | reverse complement strand
TACTGCATATTTGAACCCTTTCCAGCACTGACTATAATTCTGAGATTGATTTCTTTACACTAACAATTTGAGGGACTGAAAACTATTACAAAAGGAAAAATGATCTTTTAACAGAATAATTTTCATCCTTTTAGAAAGTTTACTGTCTTAATGCATCATGTTTCCTTCTTGAGCATCAGTATACTGTATGTTTGTCTTTTGTAATCGTTGATTGTATAAGTCGCACAGTTGTCCTCAGTGGAAAAAAAAAGGATCTCAAAATCATACGTTCACTACTGGAAAGGATTCAAATATGCATATGCTGGAAAACTAAAGAATGTGCAGGACCTGGAGGTTTTTTTTTTTCTTTTTCTTTTTTTCTTTTCTTTTTTTTTCTGAAGAATAGTGGACAGTTTAACTGCTGAGGATGAACAAAGGGCTCATGAACAACTATCACACACAGAAAAAAAAAAAAAAACTATTTGGAATCAAGCATTTTGAACTGGATAATTTTTGCAGACTATATGCAAACATCTGTTTTGTTAAATAGATTGTTTGAAGTAGTATTGAAAATGAAAAAACACCATGCAAGTTTTATGATCACTCTTATTTTGTTAAAATTATTCATATCTATGAGGTGTATTTAATCTAATGAAAGCAAATGTACTGCATATAGTAGTCTAGTACCTGTTGTTGTAATTCTTTCTGCAGAATCATGGATATTAATCTAAATTTTTAAACTGTACCTCACAAACAAATGATTTAAAGTGATATTTCGTTCATTACTCCCAAAAGGTGCTGGTAATTTTTTCAGGGTTTATAGTCACATGAGTGAGTTCCATTCTTAGACATTTGTAAACATCATAGATACTTATGAGAAACAAAGAGGAAAAGAGGAGTCAGTGTGTGCTTAATGTTTGTGGATTGTTTTGAAGTGTGCGAGTGCAGGCTGATCCAGAGAGAG
>NW_015777007.1:0-943 GCF_001515625.1 Sinocyclocheilus rhinocerous | reverse complement strand
GTGCAATCAAATCAAATTATAAAGATATTAGCAGACTAATTGCGTTTTTATTGGCTTGTGAATAAGATGGTGCTGTGCCAAACATTGTGTGGTGACAAATGGACTGATGCAAAGGATGGGGCCAGTGTCTGACCGAATGGGGGGCCCAGTAAACTGATTATGAAAATGTGCAGGGCAGCACTCCGTTTTAAACTCCCAACCTCAGCACTTCAGCTTGAACACATCTCTCTCTGAATGATTTTCCACCATGGTGCATCTGCAGGCGTCCTCCTGGATGCTTTCCAGCTTTTGTTGTGCTGATGTGCTCTATATTTCTCTACTAACTGCATTTATTGTATTTCACTAAACGCTTTCGGTTCTTGAATAAGTATCCATTTGGTCTGCAACATATTGAATTGTTGCTTTTTTTGTGTTCAGTAGGTGTTGTGTTTATCAAATCATGGCACAGTTTATATTTCATGGATTGTTTACAAATGGATTGTTTGTGGGTGTGCTAATTTACTGCCATATTTTGTATTGTTCTGATTAGTCCATGTACTAGATTTTGTGTTTATTAAGAAATACTTTGTAAAACAGAATTTACTATATTAAGCCTGCATGCTTGGAATGCAATGCTGTGCATTACAGAGACATCCACCAGCATGCCATTTTCTGTTCCAGCCTGCCACTTACTGTACATTATCATGTTCCCTGGTTTCTGAATAGACTGAATGGAAAAGGAACGAGAGAACACCAAATAGCACCATTTTGCTTTCAAAATAAATACCCCCATCTGGAAGAGTAACAACGCAAATGATATGGAATTCACTGACATTGAGGAGCTAATAAACAAAGAAACTGCTTGGAAGTGGAACGAAGTTATTGAGATGTTAAACCGGCATGTCCGAAGAAGTTTTCGAATGTTATCTGTAGCTTCAGCTCGAGGATGGCTCGAGGTGTTTGG
>NW_015777006.1:0-943 GCF_001515625.1 Sinocyclocheilus rhinocerous | reverse complement strand
TTACAATCTTTTACCGTTAAATTCACGGTCATTTTTTACAGTGTAAATTTAACCATATTGGGGAACAAGGGAGTAATAATCTGGCACAAGGTGACAAGGTGGCACACCACTGGTATTCAATAATACACTATATTGCGGTAATGAACATGTATACTTTTGTTATCATGGATGCTTTAAAATACCATGAATAATTCTAATTGTTTCTATTTTCAGACAACATTTTAACTTATTTTCCATCAACCTGTTAAAATTTACTTTGCAAGTTACTTTGTTTTCTCATTTATTCACTGACACCTCTCCTGTCCTGGATTGAGGTGCAGAGGCTTATTAATTTCACTTCTGATGTAAAAGGGCCTTTACAGTTGCCAAAAATATAACCTTTGGTTATTTTGCGATTAAAAACAAATAAGCAAGCTCAACTCAGGCGACAAAAAGTAACACAAAAGTAATATAATGCATTACTTTCCATAAAAAGTAAACAACGAAAGCAATTAGTTACTTTTTATGGAGTAACGTAATAGTGTAATGCACTACTTTTAAAAGTAACTTTCCACAACACTGGTCATCAGTGGATGTTTTCTGCTAAACAGAATGATTCACTGCAAGCCTATATCACCAGTTCATCATAAATATTATAAAAATAGAACACACTAAAACAGTGAAATATTTCCATTCATTAACGGGACTGGAGATCACAGACTCCTACAGCGTGCTGAAAAAAGGCCAAAAATGTGAGGACTCCTTATCAGCCAGTCTTACAAGTATGTAAACATGAGAGTAGAGGAAAAAATCCATTCCATCCACGTAGTTAACAAGTAAGAAAGTCAACAGACCCATTTAAAAACTGTTTATAATAAATTTGTTTGTAGCTAGGGATGGTCCACCTATTTTAGTGGTAAAAAAATAGTCTTTTTTTTTTTACATCAGCAAATATTACAGTGAT
>NW_015777005.1:0-940 GCF_001515625.1 Sinocyclocheilus rhinocerous | reverse complement strand
TGTCACATGATCCTTCAGAAATCATTCTAATATGCTGATTTCCTGTTCAAGAAACATTTCTTATTTTTATTAATGTTGCTTAACAGTTGCTTAATATTTTTGTGGAAACTGTAATACACTTTTTTCCGGAATTTTGTTCAAATTATTTATTTTCTTAATTTAAATATAAGATAAAATTATTTTCTTAAATAATGTATTAATTATTTTCTTAATTAAGTCTTTAATGTCACCTTTGATCAATTTAATGCATCCTTGCTGATTAAAATTGTTAATTTATATATTTAAAAAAATCTTACTGACCAAAACTTTAGAGCATCATAGCGAACTTTTTAGCATATAGTGCCATAGGCTGCACTGACATGTAGACACACCTGTGCGCACCTGTGGAGACTCCAGTCGTGCAGTTGACATGCATGGTATCAGGAGGCGATTCAGGCCACAGCTGGTGTACTGTCTGATTTAAGAGCATTCAGACAGAGTTGCAGAGTTTATGAGCTGGTTTAAAGAGCTCCACTGTGATGATAAAGCTCGTGTACTTTCCAAATGCATGACAGACCTGCAGGTGGAAGCTGCGTCTCTGCTCGGCCACATGTGGGTTCAAGCCCTTATCAGACCTCTTCAGCTTATAGGTGACTGACCCTGCAGCGTTTCATAGGTCAAGTGCTAAAAAGTGTGTTTTTATGCATGCTTGTGTTGTTGTGTGAGGGCCAAATTTCTGAAAATGTCTGTTCAGTTTAGTTAAATTAATCTTTCAGTTCACATCTATTCTATTCTATTCTATTCTATTCTATTCATGTTTTGTTTGCATCATTGTAGGCCAGTTTGATTGGGTTCTATTCTATTTGACATTTCCTTCAACATTAATTTGGTTTGCTTATACCTTGTATTCATATTCAAATGCCTAATATTTATAATGAGATGCCAGTGGTGGGCAAGGTGC
>NW_015777004.1:0-942 GCF_001515625.1 Sinocyclocheilus rhinocerous | reverse complement strand
TGTAACCTATTACATTTCCAAAGTAACCTTCCCAACACTGGTCCTTGCAGAATAAAATAATTCATTTATTTAAAAAAAACAAAAAACATGCTGTAGTATTTAGTCACAATATTAGTACATAATAATAATATACATGGTTAATTTTGAATGACTGTCAATGGAGAAAGGCTTGTTGTTTCCAGATGATCTACCAGCACAGTCAAGGGTCCATGCTAACCAGCTAAATATTTATCCCTTAAGAAAGACAGATTCTGGGACTTAGCATCCCTATCTCCCTTTCTTTATGACTGCAGAGGGTGGTCAAAGTGTTTGGTAAAGCTCCAGGTACCCGGGCAGCCTGCAATTCTCGTTCTTCTGATGGCATTTAGGAGACTGGCAGAAAGGGGAGAGTCACATTTCATAAAACAATTATCACAGACAGCCATAGCAACATGCCTGTTAATGTTGATTACTTCCCTTGCATGCTAGCCTGGTGTGTTGCAAAAGTCTGCAACCTGCAGATGACTAAATGATTTACAGATGAAAAGGGATCCAGAACTCAACGGGCGCATCACAAAGCCAACACCGAAGGTTTTTCGCAACAAACACTTGAAAATGTCTCGGGTATGGAAAGCAGCCGAGAGAGATTACTTCCCAGAAGAGGTGCACTGTAGCGGGATGTTAAATGACTAGCTAGCTTTAAGGAAAAGATTACTCGCACTCTGTAAGAAATGGTTCGATATGACATTTTTAGCTTTTTCATGTCAGAGCCAGCATGTCCGTGCTGTAATGCTGGAACCCAATGAACACATTCATCACCAAAAGCTTTCCGTTCCTTTCGCAACTATGCACCCTCGGCCCGCCGCAGACAACATCTCTCGCTTTCAATAAGGCTATTAAAGTTGCAACTCTACCACAGTCAGCCTATTCCACAGCTGAACACATGTAAGAGAGGACCTATGG
>NW_015777003.1:0-943 GCF_001515625.1 Sinocyclocheilus rhinocerous | reverse complement strand
TCGCATCCGATTGCTAATAAGCAAGTAGAAACAATCGAAAGTCAATGCAAGCGAATGAACAAACTCAGGCTGGTCACTGCCACTCGTTAAGAATATGAAACTCAGTCATGGCAGGTAAGTGGTTTTATGGGTTGCGGAGTGACGAGCTGCTCAAAGTACTAGGTTTGTAAGAATGCCGCGAGAACACTGGCAACTTGCTGCGAGTGGTGAACTGAATTGGTTTTTATTAGCATGCTTAAAGCATTTGGTAATTGTTTCCAGAGTGGTAATTAGCTCATTGTTTGCACTTTAGTGCCAAATGTATACATCTTTAATGAGGAACAAAGACGTGTACTTTCTTCGCTTTCTATTCATACTACATAGATAACGCGCACTGCACAAGGCAGGTTTTTGTTTCTTTTAAACTGTGTCATTTTCATGCTAGTGAAATCCATAATCTGTTTGGTTCAATTGATTCTTTGGTTGATTCTTCTATAAAGATGCACTAACCAATAACTATTTTTATCAAACAACCCCTCGTTTCGGTTTGAAGTTGTGAGAATCAGCGTCACATGCTGGGTTGTAATGATTTAAGCTTTTATTCTGTTCTCATAAACAAGAGTTGGCAGAACATGGAAATAGTGGCAAGAATTATGAAGCAAGGAAGTGTGGTTTAACCTCAGCGAGAGAGAGAAAGAAAAAAAAACACCAATGGAAAACCATTTGAGGGTTGAGAATCACAAAAGAGAGACTTCAGTAAATAAACAAAAGAGGGGGGGAGGGTGAGAGAAAACTTGCAACGCATCCAAAATCCTGATGGCTGTCTTCTAGATGGGGATTGTGGAGACCCAACAAACAAAGAGAAGAATGAAGCAGCAAAGCCCTTTGGCAAGCTGCAAGTAATTAAAAAGGCCTGTAAACGCCTTCCAGGATAAAGGGCACTTCAAAAGACGGGCGGGCGAGT
>NW_015777002.1:0-943 GCF_001515625.1 Sinocyclocheilus rhinocerous | reverse complement strand
TGTGCGTTGCCACTTCTGTCCAGTTAGTGCATAGCGCTTCTTCCTTCGGGATCCAGATGTGCCGTCAGGCAGGTCTGGTACTCCACATCTGGGTTTCAGCATCCAGCTAGAGGAGAAAAAAGAGCAAAGGGAGGAGGCGTGAGGTAATTTTTGCCCTTCATCACATTATAAAACCAGGTTGGCTGATGTTGCTCCTTTAAGGCATAACTATATTGATTTAAAAATAACTGCTTCTATGTTCATTCATCAGAATACTCATCAGACTTTTAAAATGAATCAGTGTTCTTGTGTTTAGTCCATTGTTGTAGTTCTGACATACTTGAAGTCAATGCATTACAGTTCTAGAAACACATAAAAAAAAAAAAACATTTAACGCACAAAAACATATATCACAGACATTCAGCACCAAATTATATTCATCAAAATCACAAAATCCGCAGTGTCATGAAAAACTGCTCTTAAAACCCACTGTTCTATTTTCCTGCAAGTTACATAATTTCAGCATTACAGCTTACATCAATTAGCATTTACAAACTCACTAACACAAGATGTTTAGTTAAAAAGATAATAATTTATTTATATCACTGAATGTGAAAATCAGTGCCTCGTCTTAACTTGTCATCAATAAAACATAACATAAAGACAGAAAAACAGAATGAAAAGAACTGTTTCAAGGCAGAATCAAATTGACTGCAAGGTCAAACAGAGAGTGCTCATGCTTCCTAACACAGTGCAGTCCTCCTCGAATGAATGACACAAGCAGTAGAAAATGTTCTCAAAACATTTTAGATTGAAAAATGGCTTATAGTGTCCAAGCTAAACATCAGAGACCAGGGTTGAAACGTTCAGTCCAAAGAAAAAGGTGATTCATTTGAATCAGGCATGAAATTCTTTAATTGATGACTCATTTCTAGGAAACTGTGTCATTTGTGTCCCATTTTTT
>NW_015777001.1:0-943 GCF_001515625.1 Sinocyclocheilus rhinocerous | reverse complement strand
CCTGGTTCAGATAGCTTTAGAGGTAGTGTGTGTGTGTGTGTGTGTACAGGGAAACTCAGACTGACGATGACCCCTAAGGCGGTGCAAATCAGACCAGCTTTGCCGGGAATGGAGTCCTGTACACTAGTCCATTCTTTCGAATGAAAGACCTCTCCGTGTACAATTATTATCGGGTCTGCTGCATTCCAGCACTAAGTTGGCCAGAAAAACACAGCAGTTAAGCTGAATCAAATTCCCTCAGAGCTAGTGAAGGGCTGAATTTAATGGGGCCCCTAACAGACGAGTCAACAGAATGGGTCAGCAGTTGTCGTGACCCCTTGGCTCTTGGAGCCAACCACACTGGGACTCAGGAACATGAAGCTTTTATGATCCTTTCAGTGCTCAACTGGTCTCCATTGAGGTTCTACTACGGCCCTCCCATTTCCCACAAACCCTCCCAAAAGCCTTATCAAGGCATAATGGATAGGGGGTTGCGCACAACATTAACCCCTGGGGCAAAACAAACAGAGATGGCCACGATGACGTCGTTTTTTATAAGAGCACAGCGATTCAGAATTGTAGACTTGCTCATGTCTGTATTGTTAATGAAGTGCATCATAGTTTTGACTCACTTTTAAAAGGACAGTCATACAGGTTTGGAACATCATGAGGGTGAACTATCCCCGGTGTAAGTTTGTATTTATGTTTCGCTGACCAGTATTATGGAAGCTTATTTCCATTACGGAATAAAAACTAAAAAAGGTAATTGCGACTTTTTTCTTGCAATTTCAAGTTTATACAGTTATCTCATAATTCTGACTTTTTCTCATAAATCTGAGTTTACATTCATGATTCTGACTTTTTTCTTAGAAGTGTGAGTTTGCATTTCATGTTCTGACTTATTTGTCAGAACTTAGTTTATATCTCGCTAACTTTTTATTAGAATTCTAGGTTTACAATCTGT
>NW_015777000.1:0-943 GCF_001515625.1 Sinocyclocheilus rhinocerous | reverse complement strand
ACTAATTATCTGCGTAAGCAGTAATTATTTGTACAGTAGTAATCGCAAAAATCGTATTCTCATTGTTATGTTTAATATGACAGCTGCATTTATTAGTCCACCCCCTCTGTATGACAGCTCAGGTTTTACAGGCATGAGGACCCGGGTAGAAAACAATATCATCCATTATTACCTGGGGACAGTAATAAGCCTTAGTAAGATGCCCCCAAAAAAGCTTTGTTGCTACGTTCCTTGACCGATCTGGGGGACGATTACTCAGCCAAATTATACAATGCAAAGTTTACAGTATATGCAATATTCTTCTAAACCCTTAAGAAAAGGTTCATCATGTAAGAGAGAGCTGCATCAACTGCATATCCCCAGATGTTCTCAGGTCACAAAGTTCAGTGCTGTTTTTGCTTTGTGACTGTCTCTGTTTGAATTAAATTTTTAATGGTACAATTTTTTTTTTCTACTGAAGACACATGTATTAAAGCTGTAGGCTAGAACAGAAAGAGGGGTTTCTAAGAGTGGATTCTTATACTGGACATAAATCAGAAAAAGACCCAAGGCTCACATTATTCAGTGGCAGCTGACATAAGGGTTGGAAATAGTGCTTCAGTTGCTCTTTAGCAGTATGCTCATCAAATGATTTTTGCTTCAGGACCCGAATTTCACATTGGGCATCATGTGTTGATCACAGTACCAAAAGTGTTTTAAAAAAGTGTAACTAAAGTTACATTTTTTTCTTAAAAAAAACCTTGAAAACATACATGGATGATTATTTATTGCCATGACCTGCATAGGCCCACCAATATGCAAAGTTATGTTTGGTTTGCAAATGTTCATGTCCTTGGCAGCCAGTAATTAAGCACAAAGTGTTTGTGTTGGACACAAACCATGTTTATACTTACACAAAATAAAACTGCATTGAATGTATTTGGGTTATATTTTCTTTTATATT
>NW_015776999.1:0-943 GCF_001515625.1 Sinocyclocheilus rhinocerous | reverse complement strand
ATTCATCCATACATTCATCCATCCATCTATCTCTTCATCCATCCACACATCCATCCATCCATCTATTCATCTATCCATCCGTCTCTTCATCCATCCTTCCATAATCCATCTGTCTATTCATCCATTATCCATCCATCATCTATCATCCGACTTTTCATCCATCCATCCATTATTCTTGATAGTTCTATCTCTCCTTTCTCTTGATTGTCTATCTATCCCATATTATGAACTATATTTTTCTTGCATTTCTTTGAATTTCAGTTCATTTTAATTCTCATTTATTCACTTCAAATTCAAATTAATTCTAATTCTCCATCCTATTTGCTAGAGACCAAACCTGTCAGAACACCTTAGCAACCACATAGCAACACCCTGGCAACCACTCACAACACCCATGGCAAGTTTTCTCCAGAGAATGTAAAGGTGTGATGTGTTTATTTTAGTTAGTTATTTTTGTGCAGACTTTAAAGTTGTGTCCCTTTTTTTTTAAATTTCAGCCTCACTTTCCTTACCTCTCCTCAGGACCTCGCGCACACACACCGTGTCCCCCCTGCATCTCACCTTGCATTGTGGTAACAGCTTGATTAAATTTCAGCGATATAGAGCAGAGGTGATGGGAAATCTGCTCCTGCTAGCGCGGCATCATCAGGAATTCCGACTGTTCTGCACTTTATCAGCTTTCCTTCACAGTCCATCCCAGATCCTCTCTGGGTGAAACGTTTGACACATGCACTGATCCCAGAGCAGCCGTCCCGCGCACATCCTGACCTGAACTAGATGAAAGAGCAGAAATACTAGTGTTTACAAACAGCTACTCTAAACACCACAAACCGGCTGCCCTTAACATAAATGATATTCTGTATTTTGCTTAAAATTTCGACATTTTCAAGCATAAAGTTCAAGCAAAGTTATTTTTAGTTCTCATTTTCTAACAGCCATTTTT
>NW_015776998.1:0-942 GCF_001515625.1 Sinocyclocheilus rhinocerous | reverse complement strand
GAGCTGTTTCCTCTAAAAAGCTGTTTATTCAGCGTAGTGAAGCCTAAGCTAAGACGCAAGGAAAGGTAATGAGGAAAGGAAACGACAATGCACAAATAAGAAATGAGAAGCACCCCTGGTCTTGGCGATGTCTAGATCAACGCTGCTCCTAGGTCAACCCTTCAACCCTGCTTCTGGGGACCCACTGTCCTGCAACTTTATCTCCAACCTGCTTCAGCACACCTGGCATGTGATTTTTCAAGTTATCCTGAAGACCTTAATTAGCTGTTCAGTTGTGTTTGATTAGGGTTGTAGTTAAACTCTGCAGAACAGTGGGGAGACTGTCCTCCTCCAAAAAACGACCCAATAGGTTGTTTTTGCAAGCCAGTGTTGCCAACTTCTCTCAACTGAAAGTAGCTAAAGCCCGCTTGAAAAGTCACTAAAACAAAATAGCATATTAACAACCTCATTGTGTCATATTTCCTTTTGCATTTGTTTGCCTCTCTGTGCTCACAAACTGTTTTAATGCAGCCAAATTCTCAATAAAATTGTTTTCATTAATATATATTTCTATTTCTGTTGTCAGACAATGGGATAAATATGAAATAGTGACTGAAAAGTGGCCCATTAAGACTCCATAACCAGCTCTCCCTTCCAAGATGTAATCTGCACAAAAATCCTGATTTATAATCGAGCCGTCATCTAATGTAATCAAATACACATACGATAAAAGACAATGGCTGTGCTGTGATTTCGGCTATGTTTGTGTGTAAAATAGAGTTCGAAGCAACAGAATATCTTTTTTTAACTGAAAGCACTGCTCCTCCCAGCCGCTTGCTAAACAGAACAGACGCAGAGGTGTGTGCGTGCTGGCAAAGCAAGACCTCGTGCAGCAGTACTGGCGAGGTTTAGAAACTGAATAAGGTTTGTCCAAGAAGTCGCTAGATTTGTCGCTAGGCGCTT
>NW_015776997.1:0-943 GCF_001515625.1 Sinocyclocheilus rhinocerous | reverse complement strand
AAAATAAAATATAACTGAAAGAGGGTAAAACTAAGTCAAATAAAATAAAGTAAAAAATATACTAAAATTCATGGGTGTACAAAAATAAATAAAATATACAATGAAATAAAACTAAGTCAAATAAGTAAAATGTAATAAAATTAAATAAAAATGTTATACTGAAATTCAGTTGCATATAAAATAAAAATAAAATCTAATATGAAATAAAACTAAGTCAAATAAAATAAAGTAAAATGAAATTAAACTAAATAAAATAATTTTATGCTGAAATTCAGTGTAATAAATAAATGAATTCATGAATCAATCAATCAATAAATCAATCTTCTTAACAATATTTTCCTAAAGGGAATAGAAAGATTTCTTATTATCTCAGCACACAGCAGCTTATTGTTTCCGATCTAATCATCTAATCCATAAATCACAACAATTATAATAACAATATCCAAAAGAGCTTAAGAGAGTTTTTCTGCTTTGTAGAAAGTGATGAACTGACAGAAATCAGCACACGGTTATCAGCTAGTTATCAGCTAGTTATCAGCTAGTTATCAGTCATGTTTCCTCTCTGTTCGGCTTCAGTAATGTGAGAACACGGGATTTATTTCATGTTTAATTCATGCTTTGCATCTCTGGTCTTCAGGCTCACATGAGCTCACGCTCCTGATCCTGAAGGATGCATACAGTTCAGCTGATCCATAAAATATAAGCACATGTGTTTTACTGGACTGTGGCGATTCCTGCCACGTGTTAGTTTGAGAGTGTTCAGTTTCCATATCATCAGCCTGGATTCAGTCTCGCTCGCTGCAGTCGAATCATGTGTTTAATTCACTGTGAGTCTGTGAACTCCTTCATTAACGAGTCTCTCAGAGTCACTGAGGAGTTTGATCACAGCAGCGAGCGCTTGTGTTTTGTTCAGGTCGCTGACAAAAAACCCTGTTGATTTATT
>NW_015776996.1:0-943 GCF_001515625.1 Sinocyclocheilus rhinocerous | reverse complement strand
TTTCCCATTCATTTCCTATGGTCAGTCATTTTTGACCGAAGACCACAAGTGTGACTTTTTTATGACCACTTAGCCTGCTCGAATCATGCCCTCAATTTTTTGTGTGTGTTCACATTCCAAATGCCATAAAAGTCACCAACTTTCGTACCATTCCAATGAAGCTGTGAACAGAAAATGTTTTGGTCAAAAGTGACCAAAGAGCACAAGACGGTTAAATACAGTTTAAAAGTGTAACAGTTTCAAACAGATATTCAAATTAATTTGTAGTTTACCATACCCTTAATGCTTGTCAGCACATTCAACAGTACACTTTAACCATATTTCAGAAGCAGAATTAAGAAATGATATATAAAGATGTACTGAAGTCCTCCTTAAATGGGTCCAAAACCACTTTTGAGTTAAACTAATTTTAATTAACATGCAATCAACTGTCTGAAAACACATTACATTCAGTATGGACTTTAGTATATTAAGAATATCAAGTATATTATGTCCATAATAAGTATGTTAACATGTACTTATTTTTCACAAGGGACTTCTGCTACCACTATTACATAATTTGCAATCAGTGCCAGTCCTATTTGGCACTCTTTTTGCCTTTAGCATTGATAAGCTAATAATGTGATATTGTAATATGCATTAAATATATGTATTACACAAAAATATTCAATATCAGATGGATTTTTACTAGATGTGTTCCAGTGCACTATGATTCGTCTTATCTGTGAACAATCCATGTGATTCTGCTTTCAATTTTGGCCCAGATATGGTACATGATGCTACCATTTAGATCAACCTTCTCATGAGGATAAATGCCTAAAATTGCTGTCTAGGTAAAACTCACTAGGTATTGCAACAAAGTGTAGCTATATCATAATATCTTGTTATATTCTATATATTTTTACAAACAATGTCTGTTTCATTTTTTTTTTTTTTTTTTTTA
>NW_015776995.1:0-943 GCF_001515625.1 Sinocyclocheilus rhinocerous | reverse complement strand
GGTGCTGACAGTGCGTGGCTGCTGGGGCAAATACTGTGCAAACCCTACACCCTGAGTAAATATTGGAGCAGTCCATCAGATGATCAGGGAAATGAAACAGGGTTGTCAAGTCCTTGCAAACTTTCTAGAAGAATTGAGGCAAATCGAGATCTATGGTTAAACATTTTTTCTCTCTCTCTCTCTGTAATTGCTCACCTCTTCACTTATATTCTCAATCTGATTTTCCCCAAAAACATTAAAATAAAATAAAAACACAGATTTACAGTACAATGTTTATGCAAACAAAGGTCATTTGTTTTATTTCCAAGTACATTTATATAATCTACAAAATCTTTATCATTCTCTCATTAATGGCCTCATCACAAATGAGATGCCAAAAGGGGTCTTGTAACTTGGAGTTAGAAAGGGTCTTACTCCGCTAAAAGTCCTATACATACTTAACCTGCAGTATCTGTGCCAAGTAGGATTGAAACATCAAATCTCAGTGAGTGTTATACTGAGCACCAAGGAGTGTTTACATGTTTAGAGAGCCTGTAGGCACAAAAAGGTGAAAAGGTCATAGGAAGCCACCCGGTGTGTAATGCAACATTCCTCTTGTCAAACTATACAGACTAGAGCAACACGGATTTAAATTAGCTCCATTGTATTGCAACATCCTCTGACAAAGGGCACAATCAAGCCAACATCATGAAGAGCCTTTTAATTAAAAGAAAATCAATATATCGATTTAAATCGGATTAAATCCACAAACATGTTTCAGAAAAATAAAATTTATTTATCAGAACATCACAGGCCAGATTGTTTTCTAAATACATAAACATATCAGTCTTTACTATATATTTTTTTTACTCTTTCAACAGAGGAATGAATCAGTAGTGCAAAAAAGGATATCAAGCTGATGACAGAAAAAAGAACATTTAAACCTCTTGCTTTGGAATATTAA
>NW_015776994.1:0-942 GCF_001515625.1 Sinocyclocheilus rhinocerous | reverse complement strand
CCCAGCGACTTAACACTGCTTTTGTGCTCCAGGGTCACATTTAGCATTTTTGCTGTTCGCTTCAAAATACCAATAATCCATGTACTCTCTCAATTAATACGTGGTTAAGAAAAAAGTTAGAACCTCATACAAATGTTCTTTTTTGTGTTTCAGCTTTTTCGTAAAAGACTTCTCACACGTTACTTCGACTGAAGAACTGTTCCTCTTCAGATGAAAAAATGAGCAAAAAAACAAATGAAAGAGACTTTTGGAGGAACTCTTGTCAGCTTTAGGAGTGACTGTTTATCTTCGAGCAGATGCTCAAATGTGTCTTGCTTGCTGTTCTCTGGATTTCACCTCAAACTAAACTTCAGTCATGGGCCTCTTTCCATCCATATCCAAGATCATGAGGAAGGGAAAGGGTCTGTTTCTTCTGCTGTTGTGTTTGTGCATTGTAGCATGGATTGCAACATTCTCAAATGATGACACTGTTAAGCCTGTCCAGGAGGGATCGAATCCTCTTGACGACAGGAGTGTCGAGGGCTTTGCTCAGCTGGAGCTGGAATCAGAGATGATGCAGAGCTTAGAGGAGCAGCAGTCTGTCAGAAAGAGCTGTCCAGAGCGTTCACCCCTGCTCCGTGAGTGTTGTCTGAGTTCATCTTTTTATGGCTTAACCATGACCAAACGTAATGCTTCAAGTACAGGGAATGGTCAAAATTAGTTGTAAAAGAAATGTTCCCCCGAACTCTGTTATGGTCAAGTCATCCTCGTGTCATTTCAACCCTGTATTGTTTGTTTCTTCTGGACGCTCTCAGAAATAAAGGTACAAAAGCTGTCACTGGGGTGGTGCTTTTTCAAAAGGTGCGCTTTTGTGCTTTTTAGCTACTAAAATGTACCTGTAAGGTACCAATACGGACCCTGTTACTCCCCTCGAGTTGAATCAAAGGCTCAGGTCGTTCTTGG
>NW_015776993.1:0-942 GCF_001515625.1 Sinocyclocheilus rhinocerous | reverse complement strand
TTGTACCTGTATTTTTAATTACTGACAGTTCAGAAAACATAAGGGGGGTTTAAAGGGTTAATCCCCACTGAAATCTGTACCAGTGACTTCAAAAGGAGCCTGTATCTCAGTAACTGACAGGGTACTTATAGCCTATCATATCTCAGTGTCACTTTCCTCATACATCTCAGTCTCTGCTCTTTGTTACGGTGCAGTTGTTTAGCAGAGATTTAATTTAATCTTGCTGATCCCAAGGCTGACCCTAATCTACCGGCCCATTAATAGCATTAGGTCTCACTGGACGAGAGCACTTAAATGTGGACTAAAGGCACAATGCACACTATATTAAGTGTTACACGAACAGGTATTTGACATGGTCCAAAGTTTCAATGTGACGTCATGCTGTTTATTCTGCTGTTTGTCTTATTTTTAAGTAGATGTTTTATCTGGAACAGGACAGTTTTCTTGCCATTGTTGTTTGAACGGTGTATCTTACTTTTGTGGCAGTATCAGATTGTAGGTTTGAACTTAATCTGATTAGCTTTATTAATGCCTTTTGAACTCCTATGGACCATAAACCTGGATTTATTGTACGCCACTGACTTGACCTGTTACCACACTGCCCTCTTGTGTACATAGCTCATAACTGTAATACTTTTTTCAAGCATGGCTGGATGCTGTGCAGTCCAAAAAGAATCATAGTCATCAGTCAGCTCTTAAAATATATTTTTATTCACTAAACATTTAAGCACCATTGCTTATAGTTATTTTTTAATTTTTCAAGAGAATCATTTGCTCTGAGCAAAAAAATTCTAAATAGTTTTGTAATAAATAAAATAATAAAAAATGTAAATAATTAATTAAAATAATGTCTTTTAGAATAGGAGAACTGCAGGATGTGATTGAATAGGCCAGAAGCACTATAATGATGAAGGTTTTTGACAGTTTGGTCATTTTGCAGGC
>NW_015776992.1:0-942 GCF_001515625.1 Sinocyclocheilus rhinocerous | reverse complement strand
AAAAAAACACACACTTGCATAATTATACTCGCACTGTATATACCCTTACACAAAGAAAATATATTATCATATATTTAAACAATAATATATTGATCATAAAGTATAAAAAATACAGAATACTGCGTTAACAACAACATTGTATAATTCATAAGGAATTGCCACTTTTCATATATTATACATTTGACTATATTAACTGTTATACTAAGGTGTATTCACACAAGTTACTTTCACTCAACTGAGTTTTGTATTCACAAAGTTTTTGAGTTAAAACTCAACTCGTACGTTACTCTTACTGTGTAGCAGAAACATAACTCATTTGAGTGAAAGTAACTTGTGTGAATACACAGTGTAAAAGAAAATATATTGTCACATTTGCAATATATGAAAAGCGGCAATTCCTTATTATACAATGTTTTTACCGCAATATTCTGCATTTTGATATACGTTAAATAGTTTAATGATAATAAATATATGGAAATATATTTTTGCATGCAACTAAAGCAGTCTGCATCACTGCAGCTGAAGGTACTTATGGATAGTGCACTGCTAAGAAGCTGAGGAGTTCTTGAAGGATGTCTATTCCAAGGCTGTCTCTGGCTCCACTTAAAGGATCTATCTGCTGTTGAAGCTGTTGCTGATGTTCTTCTGACACAGTAAAGTGATTACGTGGGACAACCACAACCACAACCTGAGGCCACTGAACCTCAGGCACAGGATTCGGGGTGTCAGCCGCCACTGGTCTGTCTAGTTCATCATGGAAAATGCCATGGATCCCAGTGAGACCTCGATGTTGTAATGCAAGGCAGCCCCTCACAAAAATCTGGTACGGGGACATGTATCTAGCAGTCCTCAGTCTGTGGTGATTCCACGGATTCACAAAGATATTCAAATCCCAAGACTTGACACACTCTGAGGAAGGCTGGATGGCCGAAATGCATCAGT
>NW_015776991.1:0-924 GCF_001515625.1 Sinocyclocheilus rhinocerous | reverse complement strand
ATACACACACACACACACACACACACACACACACACATACACAGATCCTCATATGCAAAGCATTTTCTTACCAGTAAACTCTTGAGTCCGATTATCTCTGTCTCTGACCGCCCAATGTCAGCTGTGCAGGGACTACACAGGAAGCTGTGCAAACAACTGCAATAAAACTGTCCAAATAATGAAAGCCAGACCCGAATGAACCCCTCACTTTAACTCTGCCAATGCTGGATACACAAAACCTCCCCTCATCCCCGCCTTGAGATCAAACTTGATGCTTTTATGGCCACCCCGAGGAAAATTTGATTGTTCAGAGTTTGCCCTTTCATAGCTCAGGAGATAGAGACCTCAGTTATTTAAGTGTCAAGTGTCAATTTCTCCAGAAATTATTAAGAGAATAAAAATAGTCTCAAATGAGACACTTGCTCGCATACAATAAGAGCTTTAAAAGGAATTTATGGATTGCACCACTCAAATTTGTAATCATAGTTTGAACATAGTTTCAGGATTGAGGCATTTTTGAGATTAGGGTTAGACTCAAGCAAAAGTCTTTGTTTGTTCCCATTTAATCTCACAGCTGTCTAGGAAAAATAACTGAAAATTTTAATAAATAGAATTAAATGAAATATAAATAAATAATTAAAAGTTTTTTCCTTGGTAAAAAAAAGTTGTTTAAGCTCATAAAAAAATAAAAAATAAAAAATAAAAACAGGCCCATATACCCATACCATTTTATTCAGTCAGATAACATGGTGGATGAACAAAGACTTATCAAATACACTGTATTTAATAAATAAATAAATGTTTCAAATTATAAAGTGTCTGTAAAATTTTAAGTGTAGTCAACTAAAATATCCAAGATGTCAATTGATACATTTTAACATTTCAAGTTGACTAAAAAAATAGGCAGCACTTTTTTTTTTTTTT
>NW_015776990.1:0-942 GCF_001515625.1 Sinocyclocheilus rhinocerous | reverse complement strand
GGCCTTCAACTGATCACTGGCTTTAGATGCTCTTCCTTTTTTAGTCTGCGGTTCATCCGGGACGTCCTCCTGGGGTTTTACCATGGATAAGAGCATAAGATGGAGTTTACAAACAAACAAGCAAAAAAATTCACCAAAAACGCATCTCAGGTGACTTATTGGTCATTATAAAATGAAGTATAAAATGTATAATAAAATGAAGCAGTATCAGGAACGTGGTTGGGAGCCACTGCACTAAAGCAACAGAGTATCCTGACCATTGTTTTATGGTGTGACCGGCCCTACCGTCTCCTCATTCCTCTGTTCCGGAACGTTCTCTTGTGCGGGATCACTATCTCCATAGAAACAAATCAGATCTAACAACTGATTGGTCACATCCAATGACACTGGTGTACCTGCACAGAATACACTCATTCGTCATTCAGTTACACAGTTAAACACAATGTACATCTGTCATAGTATTACATGCGACGGCTCGTCTTGCTCGTTCTTACCGGCCTGCTGCAGTTGGTCGTACAGATCCACAGCAGCTTTGACTTTTCTCATGTGAATTCTCTCTATGAGAGCAGCTTCAGACACCTCCTCGATCTGAGCCTCAAGCGTTTCCGGCATCAAACACTTCCAACAGAAGTAACATTCATAAGCACAAGCCCTCATAAGCAAATCAAACCATGAGACACAAATACCGGACACTCACAGGAATATGAGGCTGAGCATAGTCTTTCTGGAAGTATTTCGGGTATGTATTGATGAAATATTTGGCAGCATTTTTGCCCGATTCCTGGGACAAGGAAAATAATTTCTGTGCAGAAGAAAAAGAAGTTAATGTAATGTGCATCTAACTTCAAATTATGACAACTTAAACACATTCATTATTTCAATGTTTAAATAAACATTCATTTTATTCATGTAAAGTGTGTGCTTTCTGAGGCAGTAGCTTCA
>NW_015776989.1:0-942 GCF_001515625.1 Sinocyclocheilus rhinocerous | reverse complement strand
ATACTGATGAATCAAAGCCAGGCCAAGAATTCGACCGCTGAAACGAAACCTGAAAACACACGTCACATCATGCGGTCAAAAACACAGACATTCTGGCAATAACAACAGCAGCCTGTGAGAGCCACCAATGACATAACTATTTATTTCTCAGTCAATGACAATTCAGTATGCGTTCTCATGCCACACAGGAAGTGGAAAGAACCTTACCATTCCAAATGGTTTTCCACAAAAGCAGACATGGGGCTGATCTGGACAGTGTATGTGTCGTTAGCGGAGTATTCAAACAGGCCATAGTAAGGGTTAAACAGCTCCTGAGATAGCAGGAAGTAAAACTCCCGCGATGGACCGCTGTAGTCCAGTCTGAAAAGAAAAGCAGAATTCAGATATAACTACACATAACTATTGCCTTTCCTCTGTGTTTATGCTTTCTGAATTAAAACAGTGTCACATTACCATTTAAAACTATTAAAAGACTATATATTTTATATAAAAAATATATTTGGCTATTTTTATTAGTTAATTCCCCTTGTGTCACTTCTGAAATGTACCAACAGCCTTGTTTGCTTTCAGTCAATTTGAGAATATATTCAGTAAAAGTGTTCATTTAATGTCAGCAATTATGTGTTATACATTGTGTTATATTTGCTGATATCTGTATCAGCACAAACCGTCATCTGCCTCACCCTTCCTCTCCAACAAAGGTAATGTACAGCTTGTTTCTCTGGAGCTCTTTACGAGAGTAGGCCATGACCTGGTTAAATGTTCCTTCCAACAGATGATCTCTTCTGACGATCAATCTAAAAAACAACACGAAGTGAGAACTGTAGGACATTTATCTGGCAGATACTATTTTTTAGCATTTGTTAACATATTTAGTATTTGCTCAGTACACATTACAGTACATATGCATACATTAACATTCAAAAGTTTTTGTAAATTGAA
>NW_015776988.1:0-942 GCF_001515625.1 Sinocyclocheilus rhinocerous | reverse complement strand
TGATGAAGATGATGAGGAGGTGACAGAGAGATGGAGGGTGTGAAAACCACTCAGATGGACACCAGGGAAAGCCGACACATTAGTCCTGCTGCAGTGACACTATTGAAATGATAATGGAGAGGAGAATAGAGTTGATGAACTGACCCGAGACTCCTGTGTCCTTCTTAAAGGAATAAATCTCCTGAAATGAGCATTATATCCAGGATGTAGTTTTCCGTACAGTGAAAACCAATGGGGTGACCAAGTCCAAAGAAGGTATCGGAGTTATGTCTGTGATACTGTGTCATTAATTTAAGCTGATACTTTTGTATCCACAATATCCATAATGATTTACAAATGAGGAACATCACCAGCAATAATTGCTGCATTTTAATTTTGGATAAATACTTACTCTACCAGTCTTATTCTGTGGTTGGATTAGTTCTGATGTAGGTATTTTTTATATATTTTATTAATGCTGTTGTTGTTGTTTATATAATGTTTTATAATGTAATGCATTATATTATTATTATTATTATGTGTTGTTTTTATTTATTTATTCTGTGAGACTGCATGTAGGATGAGGATTTTTTCTCTATTATTATTATTATTAGTTTATATTATGTGTTGTATTATTTATTTTTTTTATTCTGTGGGATTATTTTTATTATTATTATAGTATTATATATAATATTTATTTTCTTTATTAATGTTAGTGTAATTTGTGTTTTCTAGAATAATTTGTTATTTATGTAGTTTATTTTTTAAATTTGTTTATTTTCTTTCTCGTGCATGTTTGTGTTATGAATGTTCTGACTGCTGTGCATGGAGTCCAAAGCCACTTTCCCTTAGTGGGATGATAAAGTATAAAGTCAATAGATGGAGAATGGCTTCTGTTGAGGTTTCTAAATCTCTCAGAGACTTGTATCATTATCCACCTGCGTTTCTTAAATTTGAGGACAG
>NW_015776987.1:0-941 GCF_001515625.1 Sinocyclocheilus rhinocerous | reverse complement strand
AAAAAAAAAAAAAAAACTCATACAGGTTTGGAACAACATGAGGGTAAGTAAATGACAGAATTTTCATTTTTGGGTGAACTATCCAAGTACCAGATGTGCCTCAAGCCTAGTGGAAAAGTTTAGAGTTTTCCAGCTTATTGAGTTCTTGCTGTTCTGTGGTTGAGCACATCACGCATGTACCTCCTTCTCTCCTAAAAGTGTTTGCTGTAGTTGTGTTCCACACTCAGAATTAGTTTGAGAGTCATCGCAGCTGTTTCGGGGTTCAAACCCCCTGAGTCGTCACAACGGGAGGGATGTGTCTCACCGCAGAGCACTAGATGAACTAAATGGGTCAGTCTCTTAGCCATAATTAGTTCAAACTCAAAGCCTCTGAATTATGGATGAGACAGCAAGTCAATCAAAAATATTTGGAAGTTTCGCCACTATTTTATTTATTTATTTATTTTTTTAAATAGGAGAATTCATGACCTGATTTGACCAAACTCTGCACACCACGGTCAGTACAAACATCTAAAACATTTACATATGTATCATATTGAGAAATAATCAGTAAAGTGCATCTTCATAGCATACACTAAGAAAACAATCTATTTGGTGTAGAAACAATTTTCGCTTTAGAAATTGCAAGGTAAATTTCACGACTGATTACAAAGAAACCGCAAATAACACACTGAATTAAACATGAAATTTTGAAGTAGAAAGACTGAAACTAAGTATTTTCTTGTAAAACATGCTCCAATAACCCTTATTTACAACGTCAAAAATTTGTTTGTATATATAGCCAATATCTGACAGAATATTACACTTTGAATTAAAGATAGAAATTATAATTTTCTTTTATCAAAAATAAATGAATAAGTGTAAGTGTATTAATTAATTTCACAACTTTGGTTTGACCTTGTCATTGTTATGAAGTCTGTTATGTCACTTTTCATAACGTT
>NW_015776986.1:0-942 GCF_001515625.1 Sinocyclocheilus rhinocerous | reverse complement strand
GCTTTTCTGACATAGTAAACTTGCTCGGTAGCTCACCTGGTACAATATTGCACTTGCAAAGCAAAATGCATTGAAAATGCATTTTATCTCACATTTGCTTTTGTTAACACTATCAGTCAGGTTTAGGGTAGCGTTTAGTGTAGGTGGTATGTTATTTTCAAAAGCAATAGAGCATTCATCTTTTAGCACCACTAACTGGACATTTAATTTCCGAGCTGCCGCAATGTACAACAACCAGCGGAATAAAATGTTGCCAAATTCACCTTCCTCTTTTTCAGAGAAAACTGAATATGCGTTTAGTGCCACTCACTGACCATTTAACTTTGAAAGTGCTGCGAAACATGCAAGAAGCAATGTAATAACACTTGGCAGAAATGTCGCCACAGGCACGTTTTTCCAATGAGCCTGGGTTGGTTTTATTTCAACGTTTCTGCCAAGGATTTAAACACCTTTTCGTGAAAAGAGCTTCATGGTGTAGTTAATGAATTTTTGTCATGGCACGAACATGGATCACTTGACGCAAAGTCTATTTAGCCATTGATTTTGAGACATTTTAGCAGGTTCTATGAAGCCCGTTTCTGGCAAGCGCTCACAGACTTAATCCCTAATTTTTAAAAGTCTCATTAATATAGTGCTGACAGCCCAGGAACACACTTTTTTGTGCGCATTATAAATGAGGATCTGAAAAGGTCTGCTTTTTTGAGTAGACACTTTTTTCTGCATTTAGCGTTTGCCATCTTTCCTATCCTTTGAAAACTACAGCCCATCTGCTACCCAGTGCAGAAAGATCTTAGTCATTAGCTGTTCTTAAGCTATTGGGGAGAGAGGGAAAAAAAGGTCCAGCAGGAAAATTTAACATCTCCCATATGCTTTCTAAAATCAGCCATTGGTGCTCTGAGCCAAATGGTGGGTTGCACTATTTGTTCATGTGCTTAGCCTCTG
>NW_015776985.1:0-941 GCF_001515625.1 Sinocyclocheilus rhinocerous | reverse complement strand
GATCAAGGGAATTTTGATTTCTCAGTTCATGACCCCTTTAAAAACCACTTTATGTTTTGCTCTGACTCACAGACCTCTGACTGTTCAAACCAGCCAAACGTCGCAATAACCTCTCTGTTTCATGAACCGACCACTGTTCTGTGTTTCTCCAGGCCTTTAAAGCTGGGAAACATTTGCTCAGCCCTTCTCTGTGAACTGCAGCACTGCCTGATTAAGTCAAAATGATGCATATAGCAATAAGTTTGCATAAGGCCCTTTTATGTCGCAGGACTGGAGGTGCGGAGGGATTCTGATGCTCATGTCTAATTTAAATGCTCCGTTTAATACATCTGAGAAGTGTGTGATTATTACACCGTCACTGTTTGCCAATTACAGCTCATCACATCAGGAAGATTTGAGGGCTGCTGTCTGCCGTACATCCCTAAAATGAGAAATGCCCTAAATGTAATTGAAATTTTGATGGAGACGAGCTGTTTAAATACAGTGAATGTAACTTTCCCCTTTTTGCCTGTTAAGACGCGTCTTCAAACAGCTCACAGCTGAAATTAAAAATATGAAGTGAAGGAAGCACAGATCGAGAATCTATTATCCATTTTTATAGGTTTTTTGTTAACTGTAGAAATGAATTATGAATTATCCTATATTATATTGCCCTCTGGAATATTTGATCAGTCAACTGCACACACTAAACAGTTTGGTTTATATTGGAAGAGTTAAACAAATATCTTGTGACTCGCAGTGTAAAAGCCAAAAGTAACCTGCGTTGCAGATTAATTGTAATTTTTTTCACTATTTTATGTGCTTTAAATGCACAGTTTTTTGTGTTTTTTACTAAATGTTATAATGTACAATTTTCACTATTTTCTCTATTGTAATGAACTTTTTTTGGTTCCACTGTTTTCAGTGTTGGACTATTTTTTTTTTTTTTTTTTTTTTTTTTT
>NW_015776984.1:0-942 GCF_001515625.1 Sinocyclocheilus rhinocerous | reverse complement strand
GAGCCTGGATTTGAAGTCATCACCAGAGTGAGTGCAGATCTAATGCCAGGCCAAACTCTGACTCTGGGTCTAGACACAGACAGTCGACATGAGGAATCCTGTACAAAACATACTGTTATGGTAAATTGATTTGAGGTGTTTGTGTTCCAGCTTGATCTGGGACCGAGGCCAGAGGTGCAAAGAAGGGGGCCAGCAACAATGGAAGAATGGGCAAAGTACCAGGACTCAGAGGGAAGAATAACCAACGTACCTCACTTAAAGGATGTTATATTTAAAGGGGTAAGAAGTTACTTTGAATATCTTACTGTAGTGTCTTCCATTAATGTACCTAATTTCTGATGCACAGGATATCCTTTCTTTGTTGCCTATGCTATTTTGGTTTTCTCACACTCTTCCCCTTTTTCACTGTAGTCTTCAGCTGTCTTCTCTTTGCTTGTGGCTTTATCACCTCCTCTTCTTTCTCCTCGTTAACCTTTGTGGTAGATTGCAAATGTTTAAGTCATGAGTTCATCTTTTTTTCATATTTTATCCATCTGTCGTTGTTCTACATCATAAAGGAAATCACATACCCTGCCTACCATTTATTTGATTAGTAAAAGCGTTTTAATTTTGTGACATTATTTATAATTTATTATTGTGATGACAGCTGAATTTCCAGCAGCCATTACTCCAGTCCTCAGTGATGCATGATCCTTAAGAAATCATTCTAATATACTGATTTGGTGCTCAGGAAACATTTCTTTCTCTCTTTACTCTTTCTACATCCAAAACAAAGCATTAAATATACATTAAAGGTACAGTATTTCATCATCCCAGTCTGATACATTTGAGTGGATTTCCTTTTGGCATACCTTCCAAAAAGCTAGATGCAGTATAAAACACTACATTTTACATGTTCAAACTAGGGATGTAACGGTATGAAAATTTCATATCACGATTATA
>NW_015776983.1:0-941 GCF_001515625.1 Sinocyclocheilus rhinocerous | reverse complement strand
TTTTAAAAAGCTTTGGTCAGTTGCTCTCATTACTCATTTGTCAATCGAGTTTTTAAAAAAAATGCCATTGAACAGTTCATTGATGGGAGCAACCAATGAAATTTAGACTTTATGGTTTTTAAAACACCCATAACATTTTACAAGGACTGAATTTTATCCCTACCCTAACCAAGCAATTATTTATCCCGGTGTTCCTCATCAGGCATGTGTAAAGGACCTTAATGAGGAGCTCCAGCTGGCTAAAGATGGCGTACGAGCAGCAAAAGCCAGAGAAAACTCGCTGAGAGAGGAGCTGGAGAACTTAAACAAGGATCTGCAGAGGAGCCAGAAATCACATAACAAGCTGCAGAGTGAAAAAGAGACTCTGGAGGATCAGCTGAATGAGCTGAAGAAGAAGGTCCAGAGACTCAGCAGCGGCCTACAGGTTAGACCACATGTGTTTTTTTCACACTTATTCACTTGTACCGTGAGTGGTAAGGTCAAGAAATGTATGTCTCGCTGTTCTTGAGTAATTCTACCAGTGACTCAAGAGCACTTAGACACTGACTGAGTCAGCGGCCCTTTTTTGTCTGCAAAAGAAGAGCTTCTGCTCTGTGTCTGGTTGAACAGAGCCCTTCTTTGATGACAATGAATACGTCTAGACACCATTGTGCAGATCCCCGCTCTTATCAGAGTTTGTGGTCATTGGGAAGAAAAAAACATTTGTATGTATAATCATAGTCCTCTCAGCTTTTTTACAATTACAATGTTCAAATTCAACTTTATTTATATACTGTAGCACCTTTTAAACTTGTTTACCAAGTTCTTTACTGAAGTCATGTACACTACCATTCAAAACATTATATACTATACAAATTCAAATTTTAAACTATGAATATTGAAAATAAAATTCTTTATGAAAATATTAAGCAGCACAACTGTTTTCAACATTGATAATAATA
>NW_015776982.1:0-941 GCF_001515625.1 Sinocyclocheilus rhinocerous | reverse complement strand
AATCGCGGCAGGCCTGTGAAAGCCAGAACAGCTGGCGAGGTCTCATGCAGCTAAACAGAGCACATGATGGGCATCGCTCAGGCCACGCAGGTTAAAGTGCTCAGTACAATAAGCTCTTCTGTGGCGAGTAAATGAAAGCCACTTCAGGGCCTGAAGACCGTGGTGAAGGGGCACAGCTGTTGAATGCAGCGTTATAAAAGCCCAGAGTTACAGCCGTGATTAATGATCGCCACAAGGACAAGCCACCTTCAATCTGACGGACACACTTTGCAAGGTTTTACTCTGAGCTCTTCTTCAAGTTTATGAGGACATTTTTGGTCTCAGAAGGAAATTGTGTACTTAGAAGCCATTTTGGAGTCATTAAAATGACACATTGAGCCTTGGTGCTCATGTGGGTGGCTCAAGTTCAAATCAAGTTTTTGATACAAACCAATGCCATCCTTTGTTGTTCTCTTGTAATATGAATAAAAGGTAACAAAAAGGTCAAAGAGTAGAAGTTAAAAGTACATTAAAAGTATATTTGAAATGCAAAAGTGTATATTTGTGAACTTTCAATATTATTGATTTATTTATTTATAATTTTTTGCATTTACACTACTGTTCAAAAGCGTGGGGTCAGTAAGATTGTATTTTTTTTAATAAATGAAAATTTTTCAGAAAGGATACTTTACATTGATAAAAAGTGACTAAAGACTTTTTACACTGTTACATTGTTATTTCTATTTCAAATGAACACTGTTCTTTTGAACTTTTGATTAATCAAAGAATCCTGGCCAAAAAGAAAAGTTTCCATAGTTTCCATAAAAATATTAAGCCACACAACTGTTTGTATCTTTATTAAAATCAGAAATGTTTTTGAAAATTAAAAAAATAAAAGACTGGAGTAATGATGTAATGAGTAATGATGCTGAAAATTCAGCTTTGCTTCACAGAAATAAATT
>NW_015776981.1:0-939 GCF_001515625.1 Sinocyclocheilus rhinocerous | reverse complement strand
CAAAAGTCTCATTCACATAAGGTTGCTATTTTTGTAAGACTGTTTAAAAAAAATTATATGCCCATCTTACAATCCAAACTGCTACTGTTCAAACACACAGTACATCAAACACCATGCACGAGCTAACATCTTATATATTAGAAATAATAATCACAATAAAAGTGTCTAGAAGCTCTAGAGCTCATGAATGTGATTATTGTCAATCAGTTTAAACATGTAGCACTGGCTGCTGCACTCCAGGGCCATTAATATTAGACATCTGAGCTGATATTAGCTTCATAAACACCATACTTACAGCACACAGCTGTCTGAGACTCGCTCTATAAATATCAGGCATGGGCTATGAACGGGTGAAGGCACTGCTAAATCATTCTGCTCAGCAGAATAGCAATAAGTGCACTAAGAAGTGGGCATCCCTTCTTCTGTTTATGTGCGACGTCCTTCCCAATTCTTCTTCTTCTTCTGCAGTTTGGCGGTGGGCGAGTAAATAATCTAAATCGTTACAGCGCCATCTGGTGTACAGCTGGAGAAATATTCAAGCATCATTTGTTTGTCAGATGTTGTATCTTATATGCAGCAACATTCAAACATATCTGAATAATATGCCAAACGACTTATGCGAAAAAAATCTATCTACTTATTTACAATGCCCCACGTTCTAGACATTTTTTGGCATCATTATAATTTAATCTAGATTTAGATTTGGTTGTTGTTGTTTGGCATTTCAATGTATGTGAAATTAATAGTAGATTTATTATAGTTGACTAAAAACAGACTGAAACTAAAAAAAAAAAAACATCGTTATGAAATAAAGTAAACGTCATCTCAAATAAAATAAAATATATATTAAAAATATTTTATCTAGCTGCCAAGGCAGCATTTCTCTTTAGAATTTAGCTTAAAGGGGTCATATGATGCTGCTAAAAAGAACAGTATTTG
>NW_015776980.1:0-934 GCF_001515625.1 Sinocyclocheilus rhinocerous | reverse complement strand
CCCTTATGACTGGTTTTGTGGTCCAGGGTCACATATGGTAAACATAAGGTCAACCGTACTTGCTTGATGCGTGAGAACAAACCTCATTTTTTCCTGCACGTCAAGCAAGCACGTTTGAGCATCCGTTTACTATATTTGATCTTCATTTGTGTTTTGAACATGTAACAACATGAGGACATGATGAGTCAGTGATCTATTCCTTTGAATCAGCCTTTACATTGCTTACATTTAGGATTGTGCACTTTTTGAAAGTATTGGCTCTATGGACTACAGACATGAATGAGAACTCAAATTATGTGACTTGTTGAGGGGAAGTCTGCTGTTACTTTAATTTTAAGTTTGATACCTTGTTTGCTTCAGAAAATGTGAAAGTGTAGTCCTAATTCACCCTTGGCGTATTAATGCCAGGCATTCTGGCTGACAGTAACACTTTGGGTGTGTAAAATTGACAGATTGTTGTTTATTCCGACTGTCAGTCTCACAGACCTGTGATTATGCTATGGCAGAATTTGTTGAGACAGAGCCTGCAGTCTCACCCTGAGAAATGTCTAATAATGACTGGACACACTTAGTGTTTCATTTGACTACACAGGTCAAAAGAGTTGGAGAGACAGTTACTTGAGTCATGTGAAGAGGATCTGCTGAATTTATATGAGGATGAGAACAGTGAAAGTAAAGAGGAAGACATCTCACTTGAGCAAAGGTATTTTGTCCATACTGTAAATAGCGGGTTTCATTCACATCATTAGTTTTTTTTAAATACAATCTTTAGTAATGACTGTCTGCACCAATTCAAACTACATTGAAGCATTTTGATGTTTTAAAGTAGATTAAGGCAGTCAGTTTAAATAAAATAGTTTGGAGTTTGAATATATGTGCATGAATATAGTTTGATTATATACAGTGGGTACGGAAAGTATTCAGACCCCCTTAA
>NW_015776979.1:0-941 GCF_001515625.1 Sinocyclocheilus rhinocerous | reverse complement strand
CTATTTTTGAAAATAGGCTCATTTTCCAACTCCCCTAGAGTTAATAAATCTGCAAAAAAAAGTCCCTTTTTTATGAGGACAAAAACCTATTCACTTACACTCTCACGAGTGCACATAAATGGATTCGCATGTGCATTTTGTACTTTCTGCAAAATCTGCTTGAGTGCAATACTGAGATTACTGTAACCCTGGACACCACATTCAGCATGATCATCTCGGATTTGTTTTTTAAATGCACACTTAAAATTTTACAAGTGCTCATGCCAACAACAATCTTAGAAGCACTCAGGCAAACAACAGGATGAAGATACGAAGGCAAAACCAATTACACAGAAAATGTGAATACAGATTCTAATGGGCTGCATTTCAGGAAAATAAAATTGTTGACCACAGTTGGCAGGCTCTTGGGAGCACACAATCGCAGATGACAGTATACACTGCAACAAAAACCAAGCAGGAGCAGCAGGCGGTCAGAAAGTGGGGCGTAAGGACAGAACACAGTTAAACACCTGCTGCTTCTTCCGAATTAGGCCAAACTTATTCATGTTGAGAAACTGGATTAGTAAAACATATTTATCTGAAGCTAAAAGGCAATTCTTTAATGTATAATCAAAACAGCTTTAATCTTTTAGATTGTTCAAGAATGTTCAATGCTCATTGTATGCATATGCGCATGTGTTTGAGGGAATAAAGCAATCAGCTGAGGCTGCTGGGACAGCTCCATTGGGATTTAACAGGTCACACTTCACTTATTACCCTCTATTTACATCCATTAATTGATGTAACCCTTTCTTTTCCGTAGTGCCATCATATCTGACAATAACACATTAAGTGCATTCAAAGGAAAAGCGTTAACTTAAAGGGGCCATATTTCAATAATTGTATATTTTCCAATAATAATATTAGTAATGTATGTTTTTTTTCATCACATTTTCAAAAAT
>NW_015776978.1:0-942 GCF_001515625.1 Sinocyclocheilus rhinocerous | reverse complement strand
AAAATATATTAAAATAGAAAACAGCTATTTAAATTGTAGTAATATTTCACAATATTGTTGTTTTACTGTCTTGTAATCAAATCAATGCAGTCTTCAAAATGAAACAATCCTACTGACCCTAATCTTTTCAATGGTAGAGTTTGTGTTTAAGTATGTTACTAATATGTTATTTATATAATTAAAATCAAAATCATACCTGCTATTACTGTGGCCCTTTTGTGAAATCTGTGATCAGACTATTCTTATGATTTAAATCTTTTATGTTGAATGGGATGGCAAAAGTAAAACCACTAACTGTTATTTTGTAAAAAGACGAAAAGATAAATCCATAATGAAGGTGCACCAGGCAGCAGAACAGGAAAATTGGCTTTAGTTAAAGTATTCGACAATGGTTAAAAAATAAGTGAGAAGTGTTGTGCCAAAAATAGTGTACAACAATCAGACATTGTTCTTTGTGTGGGTTTCATTTCTCAATTCATGTCTGATTTAGCTGGGGGAAAAAAAAAACAGCATGTAATTTTCCCTGTATTTTGTATTGAGGTTTGGGGTGAGAAAAACTCAGACATGTTTAATTCAGATCGGATTAAAATCACAAAATTCGTAAATCTGTAAAACACAAATTTACCTGAGCTCCTCAGGGAAAACCACTTGTGTCCAAAAAAGGCTTTAGAGGCGTGATTATGCAATGCTAATATAAATTAACATGGTCTGGATAAAAACATGCCTATTGTTAAAGTTTTATTAACGATGGTGATTATTTTTAGTAACACTAGTTTTATTAAAGTGGTCTTTCTCTCTCTCTCGCTCACTCTCCCTCTGTGCGTGTTTGTCCTTGTTGTAGGTTGAAAAAGTAATTTTGATAGTTTATGTGTGACAGTGCTCTAGTGGAACTGTAGTTAGTGTTGTCCCTCCCTCACTACCAGCAGCTATATAAATCAAACT
>NW_015776977.1:0-942 GCF_001515625.1 Sinocyclocheilus rhinocerous | reverse complement strand
CACCTCGAGCCCCCCGGTGTGGCGGGGTCTGTGAGTCTGGTGTCGGGGCAGAGGGTGCAGGTTTTGGAAACAGGAGCTCTCATTAATACAGTAACAAAAGCGGTCCTGTTCCGCTCTGCCTGCGTATCTCAGAGCCAGGTGGATAGAATGTCTTGCTGCTTTGTTGTGCCTTTTGTGTGAGCAGACAATGAATATCTTTTGCCCCCCTCCTCAATCGATGATGAATGAAAGGCTTTCTTTGAGCCAGATATATGTCAGAGACATCAGGACTGTGTCAGCTTGAAAGTCTAGGCTGGCTTTTGCAACTCTGGGGATGGTGACTGACTGTATTAGCCTGGCTGGAATGCTTTTTCACTCAAAAGATGAATGGGTTTTGGTGTAGTTGCACACTAGAGGGCAGTAGACGTGTTACGGTTACACTATTTTGTAAACCTCTCAGCACTCCACAGATCTGAGTACAATTGCCAATGGATCTGATACTGTAATACAAAAAATTATAACACTACTCACATTTTCTTCTTCAAAAAAAAAAAAATGAAAATAGTGTTTGCATATTTGAAAGAACAAACATTATATACTGCACTAAGTTTATATTTCCCAGCATTTCTCAATTTCCGTAATTGTATTTCTCAAGTCTTAATTTTTTTTTATTTAAATGTACATTTCATTTTTTGTATTCTCTCTTGTGCTTAGGCACTTGCTGAACTAATGGAGAGTCACAAAATGGAATTAAACAAGTAATTACTTTTTTTTCCCCCAAACAGGTTTCTCAAATACTCTTCTTGTCTTCCATTGGTCAGACAAATACCCCAAACACACCCCATTGGTCAATGCTACGGTGTCAGGCTGTCCTTGTGAAAAAAAAGTGCACCTTTGCAAAGTTTTACAAGAATACTTATGGAAATAATACTTTAAAAGAATATAATTAAATGTGAACTGAAT
>NW_015776976.1:0-930 GCF_001515625.1 Sinocyclocheilus rhinocerous | reverse complement strand
TAGACCTTTAGGAACAGCCAAGAACAACATACATAATGGCTTTCATGCAATAGATAGACTAATTACAGTGACTTAACAGTGATGGGTTTTCTGCTGGGACTGTCGCCAGTACTGTTAAAGACATTATTAGAGCAGTAAAGGTGAGTCTGGCCAGAAACGTTTCCTCTGCGTGAGTCTGTCTGTTTGCCATCAGAAGCATCACGGCACTAGTAACGCCAATGTCATGGGTTTGATTCTCAGGGAATGCAAGAACTTCTGACATGCAATCAAGTGGCTTTGGATGAAAGCGTCTACCAAATGCAGAAATGTAAATGTAAGCACAGGACAGGAGAGCAGGCAGCTCACATTAATCATCAATATGATACAGGTCTGTTAAGACACACAGAGACTGACAGCAATATAAGACATGACACAACAGAAACATGACGTCACGTACATAACCTACCCACAAACAAACACGCCGCATTACAACCTATTTCATTCAATTCAGCAGCTTTATTTCATCACCATATCTCATGTAACAGTTAGATGTTATTTCATGTATGATTAAACTAAAAAATTAAAATCCACACATATTTATAAACAAAAGCATTTTATTTCAGTTGAATTGGAAAAGTCGTGAATGGCTTCTCCGACTCTAATGGCAGTTTTATTTTGTATCAGTCTTAGCAGACTTTACGCAGTGAGGACATGATCCTGATCACTAATCAGTGATTTCTAGGGGCCGTTTATCTGGTTTATATTTTGTCTGGTGGAAACATACAGAGCGGCAGTGAAATCAGCACACTGATGCTGGACACAGGATAACACACACACACACACACACACACACACACAGAGAGTGCTCTCCCACCAGAAATGAAATGCAGCGTCATAGCACCTGCAAATGATAATGTTCCACTGACCCACAATACACTGTAAAGGCAGAGA
>NW_015776975.1:0-941 GCF_001515625.1 Sinocyclocheilus rhinocerous | reverse complement strand
TTTTCAAATAGTTGTATCTCAGCCAAATATTGTCCGATCCTAACATGAATTCGAACATGTCAGGCCATACAGATGAAGTTCATGCTGCTGTTTGAGGCGATCGGTGTGTGTTGTGTAACGAGTGCCAGAGCCTGAGCGGGAACCAGCTCAGTGGAGTACAGGAAACAGGAAGTGCTCGAGAGGAGCTCAGGTGACAGAAGGAAGCTCTGTTTGGATGCCTAGTGAGGGCTCTAGTGTGCTCCGTGTGAGATGAGACGCCGCTCTGTTGCTGTTGTTGCTGTTTTGTCCAGATTGTAAGGCAGCGCTGTGTTTGAATGCTTTTGAAGAAGGGAATCCCAGAATGCATGTTATGTAAAAAAACAAAAAGTGATGCGGTCGGTCAGATAAACACTCGTCGCGCAGCACATGCGTGTGCACTAGTGTGTGTTTGCATCAGCCTGCAGCTATGTTAGTCGAGTGGAAACACGGCCCGTCTCTGTTCTCAGAGCTCTCATGATTACTGCACAGCTCTCTCACACACTTTTCATCTCACGTTTATTTGAATAATTTCATGATTTGTCTGAATGTTCACTATACAAATGTTTGTGTCACTCCGTTGTAGCACAACCTCCTGAAACCTTAAACTGCTTGAAATACCAACTGGTTTAGTGTGTTAACAAGCGGTGATCAGTAAGGCCTTTAGTATTTTCATCTCATAAATGTGTTCGGGCCTAAAATAATGATTCTGTCATAATGACGGACGCATGTTTAATTATCTATCAGTGTTTTTATGATTCACTCATACATGTTGCTGATAGAAGCAGATGGGAGGTGTGTGTGTGTGTTTAATGGATGTGTGTGTCTTTTGTTGTTCTGCAGGGAGATTCAGCTGCTGAGACGACTACAGCACAAAAACGTCATCCAGCTGGTGGATGTGCTGTACAACGAAGAGAAGCAGAAAA
>NW_015776974.1:0-942 GCF_001515625.1 Sinocyclocheilus rhinocerous | reverse complement strand
GTTGCAACCACTGCTGGTCCACTGTCTTTACTTTCAAGAAAGAAAACCCCAGAATTGTACATTCAGGTCCTTGATAACTCTGTTAGTGGTCACTGGCTGTGTGAATCAGGCACAAAATGATTCAGTCCCCTCTCTTCTGTGTATTTGATTACCTGGTTACTGTAGGAAGATCCTGTTACTGCAGCGACTGTAAAAACACATTGAGGCTTTCAAACATACATTACACTCTACAGCACTGCCCACTGTTCATGAGCACAAAGTGAAGGAAACTCTATAGGAGTCCTTTGAAATTCCACAGGCTTTTTCAGCGACTTGTGTATTAGTGGTGTCTTCTGCTAATTTACAACGTGGAGAGGGTGTAAACCAGAGATGGCCTCGAGCACATGGAGATCATCGCAGAACAAGTGTACTTGGTAACATAGCGTGTTATATAAGAAGCAAAGGAGAAGCATGCAGCTAAGCATGCTGGGTAGTTGACGCTGCACGTCGCAACTAAAGCTCATCATTAGACAGTGTGTTGCCGTCAGCCCTGAGGCTTTCTCTCTCATTGCTCGATCTTTTCTGTTCTTCTGCACATTGTTCAAGGATGCATACCTGCAGACGTGCTTCGTCTCGCTCTGTTATTAAACCGTTACATAAAAATAACATCATGGCAAAATATGTTTTTGCAGCTAACGTTCTGCAACAGCTTTTGAAAGCACAGAGGATGAAGAATCTGTGTTTTGCACTGCAGACGTTAAGCTGCATTAAGAGCATTGTGATTATATTTCTTTCCTGATTCTAATGGACGTGGCATTTTTTTCAAGGTGTATATTGGCTGATCTGTCAGAAGATTTGTGTGGTTATATATCCTGTTTAATGGGTGTGTGTGGTTTTGTCCTGTCTCAAGGCGTGCCACAGGAGAGCCGATGTGTTTGGAGTTTCAGACACATTTGTATGCTG
>NW_015776973.1:0-942 GCF_001515625.1 Sinocyclocheilus rhinocerous | reverse complement strand
TGGGACTGGCAGAAAGAAAAGCAACTGGCAGAGGTTAAGGTGAGGAAAGGTGGCATGCTGTATAAAAGAGTGTGTGGCTGTTGGGAAGAAGTTAATACAATGCAGCAATACTAGACTTTATGTACAGTTTCCTGGCATAGTGTGTCTTGTGTGATAGTCTTTTAATAACAGAAACCTGAGTGTTCACAGACCAGCATTTTCTGGAAGTTGTCATGTTTGTTCTCTTAATCTTGTAATGTATTGACTTGCTCCACCTATGAAACTACTTTAGTAACATCACCAATCTCTCGTATTTTTTAACCCCTTCCTTTCCAACTACCGGGCTCTATCTTATTATGCAACACCCACCCAAATCAATTTTTTTATGGAATTTTACATTTCAAGCTGTTTCAGGTAGATTTTAAAGTATTTACATTTGTTTAAAATGCTAAAATCATCATGTTTGCACATAAATATAATAGTTCTAAAAGTGTGCAATTGTCACAGATGTCTTTGTGATGTATATGTGCTTACTGGGAAGTAGTAAAAAAAAATTGTCACTTCATCAAAGGAAGAATGCGTCATATTTTGTGTAACATATCCACTCACAATTTTGCAGTGTTCTAATGACTCAGTTCTGGGTGCTGTCTTCCACCCCATGGAAGCCAACCTAATTGTCACCTGCGGGAAGTCTCACATCAACTTTTGGACAATGGAAGGGAGTACTCTTACAAAACGCCAAGGACTGTTTGAGGTTTGCAACATTTACTTTTCTGTATTCCTACAAAAATACAAAGTCACAAAGAAACAAAAATCACAGAGTTGATTGCCTATATGTGAAAATGTTATTTTATTTTATTTTTTAAATTTAATGTTATATTGTATTTTATTTTTCATGTGGACGTTACATTCTAAATCCCTGTTTATTATTTTATTTTAAATCCGTTTTTTCTTTTCTTTTGT
>NW_015776972.1:0-942 GCF_001515625.1 Sinocyclocheilus rhinocerous | reverse complement strand
TCCCTCAAGGGGAATGTATTCATTCCTTCTGCTTGCTCAGCTCTCTGCAAAACATTTTTTTGATTTTTTTGTTTTTATGAAACATTCTGCTTTTATTGGCGTTTTACAGGCAATACTGCCACAGGTGTTTGCCTGCATTATAATGAAACACTAGAGGAAGTGCCCAGGAAACTCAATCCGAGTCGCCCGTTGAAACCAAAGAGCGAAATCAGAACCAGAATCGATTACGGGGAGTTTAGCCACTACTGATTGACTAGGTGGACTATGAGAAATGGCATTCATGCTTTGCGCTGTTCAGCAACAATAAACAGGAACATAGAAAGAACATAGAGGAATAGTGTAACTAAAAATGTAACTCCTCATATCTCATTCAAAACAGTGTCATTTTGAAGCTTAAATACTCCAGAATTATTGTAATTTCATATAAAGGAGCGATCAGCATAAACTTCAGAATTTCTCCTTTTGTGTTCCACAAAAGACAAGTCAAAGCTTCAAATGTGTCACACTAATGCAGCTTATCAGCAGTAACTAAAAGCTAAATATTACTGTTCACAGATCTGTGATCTACATTGAACACAACATTTGTTGCTGGATTGAGGAAACAATTTTCGGGATATGGCGTCAACCCAACAAAATGGGTAAATATCTCTCCTTTATCTTGGGAGGAGACGTGATGTGGTTTGAAAAGCTGCCATGAGGATTTGAGTTTCTTAATGTTGTGGTAAAAAAATAGAAGGAAATGTGGAGAATTTTTTCTTTCAAATACTGTAATCAAAAGGTGGGGGACTATTATCAGTTATTATTGAAATATGAAATGTATTTATTAATTCATTGGCATTTATTAATTCAGGCTGCATTTGATCAAAAATACAGTAAAAGCAGCAATATTATTTATTATTTTAATATTATATATTATAAATATTGTCTACTTTAATATATTTT
>NW_015776971.1:0-940 GCF_001515625.1 Sinocyclocheilus rhinocerous | reverse complement strand
TGTGACACTGAAGACTGGAGTAATGATGCTGAAAGTTCAGCTTTTATCACAGGAATAAATTACGTTTTATTAATATATTCAAATAGAAAGAAGTTATTTTAAATTGTAATAATATTTCACTATGTCACTGTATTTGTTTAAATCAAATAAATAAGAGGCTTCTTTAAAAACTTTTTTCTTTTTTTTTTTGTTGCTGTGCACAATTTGGATATAACATGCTTAGAAATGAGGCCAACCGCAAAGAGACACATTAAGGTGAGTACAACCTGTACCATGCGCATGAGAAATGACCATTCCTAAATATGACGTGAAACCCATGTGCATTTATTCTGACATATTGATTGCTGAAGTGTACAGTGCTTAAACTGCTCATAATAGTCTCTGAAGGATAACTGACTCCAAACATTTCCCTTTGTATTTGTAACTCTATTAATGAAAAGTATCCCCAGTAGTGTTGAATGATATGAACTGTGTCCTCTTCTTAATGAAATAATGAGCTCTCCTGAGATCCAGGAGTCCCTGCCCTATTCGTTTGCTTTGTGTCTGAGGAACAATGCAGAGCAGTTCTTGCCCATACAGTCATTGAGAACGTTAACTGATCGCCTCTTGATGGATGACTTTCTCTAGCCAAATCCTCAGGGGAGTTGAGAACATAATGTAGACCCTGGATAGTCCACGTATTGCACTGTAGCTCATTGCTGCTGGACTGAGGATAGCCAGTCACTGACCAGAGAGAAAATGTCAAAATGAGTAATGCAAATGCATAAAAAATGGTTTACCCTCATGTTGTGTTCCGTTCATTTTGGCCCGGAGAGGATTGTTAATGCTTGTTAATGTTATCGCATTGGACTAAAACTGACTTAGCTCATACAGCAGGGCTGTACAGTGCGACATATATTATACTTGGTAGTTAGGGGTGTGCGATATGACGATTTTTGAT
>NW_015776970.1:0-940 GCF_001515625.1 Sinocyclocheilus rhinocerous | reverse complement strand
TTAAGACCCGCAGAAACCCTGTGTTCACTTACTCTACCTAGCACAGTTATATTAGCGGCTGCAATCGTGTAGTTTCTGGTTCCCGGCGTAGTTGCGCGGCAAAAGTAGTTCCCAGCGTGCTGGGGTTTCACGTCGGCTATGAGCAGGTTTCCATTGCCAAGAACCTTTGTTTTGTGAACGTCAATGGATTTATGGTCGGCGCGGCTCCATGAGATCAGCGGGCGAGGATTTCCGGTCGCCATGCACTCCAGCAGAGCCGTGCTGTGAACCGCCACGGTCAGATTCTGCGGACCGGCGGTAATACGAGGCCTTTGAGGAACTCTGGGAGATGGAGCTGTTGAGAAGTATAAAGAGAGTGAATGAAAATGACACGTATACATACGGTAGTATGCATAAATACTACTCTTATGATCTAGATCTAGACCTGCGGTCACGGTTAGCTCGGCCTCGGCGCTCCTGCGGCGGCTGGCTATATTAGTCGCCACACAGCGGTAACTCCCAGCATCAGCCTGTTCGACTCCCTGAATCTGTAAAACGCCGCTGGGCAGCACTGTGATTCTGGATAGACACATGCAAACATTCACTTAATACAATTTAGATATTCAGAAAGTGACAATATACACACTTATACAATATATATAATATATAACATATGATATATAACAATATACACTACCGTTCAAAAGTTTCAAGCCAGTTTATATTTCTTTCTTTCTTTTTTTAACACATTTATTCAGCAAGGATGTGTTAAATTGAGAAAAAGTGATAGTAAAGACACTGTAAATTGTTAGAAAATCATTTTTAGATTTGTATTTCGAATACATGCTGTTCTTTTTAACTTTTTATTCATCAAAAAATTCTGAACAAAGTATCACGTTCCAAAAAAATTAAGCAGCACAACTGTTTTCAACACTGATAATAAATCAGCATATTAGAATGA
>NW_015776969.1:0-941 GCF_001515625.1 Sinocyclocheilus rhinocerous | reverse complement strand
TCAGTCGCAGACATCTCCAATACATTCAAGAGGTTATTATTGCATGCAAGGTTAATAGTATGGCTGTTAATCTATAAATTTGGTTTCAAATCCTAGCTGATGCAGCAGCAGAAAGGACGCTGACACCCTGTTCCGCAAGCGCAGCACGTCATCGAGCGTAACGACATGACGTGCTGGAGAGTCGAAGTGCTATTGGTCAATGCGGCAATAGGCACCACCCAAGTCATGCATATTAATCATTTAAAATACTATTAATTGCCTAAAGACAGGTACTCATTTATATTCATCCAAAAGCTGTAACATAACAGAACAAGGTAAGCAGTTGCACCTTAAATCATTGTTGCTGCAATGCGACCAGCTGCCTTACTGGCGCAGTTTTAGAATACTGCATGTTGTCATTATTTACGTTACTCACCCACATGTTTCAAGGCAGTGGATCTTCATTTTAAATGCCATGTTCCATAAACATATAAAAGTAATCCATACGACAATATTTCACGTCTTTTGATGCAATATGATAGCTTTGTATGATGACCAGACTGATTTTTAAGTAATTATTCATCTTCGCCCAGAGGAGTTTTTCTCAAATATAATCAGCAGTGGCGTTCGATTAAAAAAAAAGAAAGAAAATGGCGCGATTTAGGTTGACACGTGACATCAGGACGCAATGCGTTTACAGCGCAATCCGGAATTTAATTGTGTATGTATAAAAATATATATATTTTGGCCAGTTGATACTTTATCACACCCTCCTTCACCCAGGCAATTCTAGGAATATTTGACTGACCAAAATGGCAGGAAAGGGCAGAGGAATAGCAGCATTCACCTTCAACATAGAGTCCCTGGGTCTTACCAGAGGGTCCATGCCTGAAACCCAGAGAGGGCCAACTCCACTCTTCCCGGTGAGTTGTTTTCTTCTTATTATTATTATTATTATTATT
>NW_015776968.1:0-941 GCF_001515625.1 Sinocyclocheilus rhinocerous | reverse complement strand
TTTTTTTTTTCTTGGGTGAAATATCCCTATAAATGTATAGCTGACCTTCAAGCAAACAGCACATTTCTCGAACAACAAGTCACAAATATCAAGATTGTTACATTATATAAGTGTTAACCCCCAATCGTCATCTTAAACAGTTATTTCTACCTGATTTAAACCATTAAAATTGTATAAATTAATGTGTTTAGGTTGATTTAGCAAAATGAAATAATATTTTCGAGTTGAATAAAACCAGTTAATTTTTAATATTGTCAGGTTACCATTTCTGTCAATGTAATGTAAAGGTTTTAAGACATCATTGAAGGTAAATATCATAGTTCCACTTAGTTTTAGTCTTAAACTTGACCTTTTTAAATCTAAATATACACAATAACTGTGAATCAGATGCATCATGTGAATGATGATTTCCAATTAAAGGAGTACTTCATACTCTCATTCAACTCTAAATAAAATAGAAAATGCATATGTGAACTTGCAGAGTGACTAAAACCAGCATAATTTAAATGTAGCTTTTAGCTGATTATTTGTTTAATTCATTTCCCTAGATGGAATTTTTGGTATGTGTATTCTATCAGCGCATGTATTTCTGAATGAGGGGTTAAATTCCCCAACAGAGGGCACTATTACACCTCCAAATACACAATAAATGAGACTTCACATTCCTGTTAGGAATTCCACCCTTTTTATCTTGTTATATGTAATTTAAAAAAAAGACACAAAATTAATTGTCATCTACTGTATATTTGTTCCCCTTGCAAACAACAACAACAAAAAAGTACTCTTGCAGATAGTGATAGTGAAGATAGTGAATCATTAAAATATTCTTATATAATGGTATTTACATTGTACTCCAAAGCACCTGTTTTTAAAGATGCATCAAGTTACTATTGTACATGTCCAAAAACATGGTGGTACCATGGTACATTTTAATAGTCATA
>NW_015776967.1:0-941 GCF_001515625.1 Sinocyclocheilus rhinocerous | reverse complement strand
GCTGATTTGCTGTAAAAAAAAAAAAAAAAAATCATCAATTATTATTGGTTCAAGAGTTCGTTTTTCAAGATTCTGATCAAATGAACAGCATGTATTTGAAAGCAGTAGGTAATTAAGTAATTACACATAAAAGCAGGCAGAAGATACGCATTATTTACACTATAATGGTGAAATGATTCACGTCGGTGTTAAAGTGCGGTCTGAAATGTTGCATTAAAAGTGATTTTGACGTCAGAAATGTTAGATTTAAATGTCACTGTGATGTTTGAGCATCATGTTTCAGTACCTCCACAGAAACAGAGGCATTGTCCACCAGCAGAAGCCGCCGCTTCGCTTCAAAACTCCCTGAAACAGCCGCTGAGAGACTTCTCCAGACGAGCTCCGGCGCCGGACATGTATCGATGAAGCCTTCGGACAGAAATCAAACGATCAACGTCCAGGATCCGGACAAATCCCGAGTGTTTCTGACCTGAAACTTCTCGGCCTGCTTCATTCATGAGTTCATCCGTCCTGACGTGTTCACACACATTCACACACTGCAGCGCTTCCGGTTGCGAAAGGAGTCACTTCTTCTCGTATCCGTGAAGCTTCCTCTTGGATTTAGTGTCACGAGGTTTCGGTAAATATTTGAATGTTTTATTAGTCTAACGGTCGTGTTGACACAGTTGAGAGAGTAAAATGTCCTTGGGTTTGTGCGCGGGGGTTCATTAGTCTTTATGAGAGACTTTTATTGTGAAATTTATTCGGCGCAGATTCTAAATGCGTTGAAATCTGTAGCGTCCCTCTGACGTCAGGCGACACTATATTTATTTATATTATAATTACAGCTGCTTCTCTGACATTTTTTTTTTCTAAAATCTTATTAAATATTGTTAAAATATATTTATAAAATGTCGCACATTTTATTATAACACTTAAATGTAATGTACAGAAATGTAATA
>NW_015776966.1:0-941 GCF_001515625.1 Sinocyclocheilus rhinocerous | reverse complement strand
TAATAATTATATATATATATATATATATAAGATATAAAAAATAAAAAAAAGATATATATATATATAACTTTGAAGTCGAATTTATCTCTCTTATAAAAAAAATAAATAAATGGGCAGTGATTGGGGTAAAGTATATTTAAAATGCTACTGTGTGTTTAAAAATAATTTTAGTAACTCAGTTTGAATATTATTTTATTAATCTATCACATAAATCTTTTCTTCAGGTCCAGCTCTGGCAGTAAATGGTCCCCAGATTCTTCCTCAATCCCATCACAGCATTGATGAAGAAAACTCTGAGCCCAGTTTCTTGGACAATATCTTTTGGATGGCAGCTCCTAAAAAGAGAAGAACCATTGAAGTAAATCGTTGCAGAAGACGACACCCAAATAAACTGATAAAAGTCAAGGTAAGATCTCACTGGTTCACTGGTATAGCATTATACAAATTAAAAGAACTTTCAATGTTATACTGTGCTGTAGTAAACAGCAGTTTATCCTTGTTTTTCTTTTCTTTTCCAGTACAACATTGAGCCGTGTCCAGAGTGTGGCAACATGAAACTGAAGCATACTCTGTGTGGATTCTGCTATGAAAAAGTCAGGAAGGAGACGGCAATGATACGAAAGCAAATCTCCATCACGGAAGGCGGACCTCTCAACACTCCTGCTGTAGAGTCTGTTGTTTTGTATGAAAATGAAACGCCCTCTGAAGCAGATAAGGACAAGAGAATAGTAGAACGCAACAGGAAACGCCCTTATTGGTTTAACATGTAACTGCAATGAAATAAAGACTTTTGTTAAATAAAGATCACAGTTTCATATTCATGAAATATTTTGTGAATGCGCTTAGCATTTTAATTGATCAATTATAATTTTTTTATACCCTTGTTTCGTTGTTTGATAACAGTCCTTGGCTCGGTCCATGTAATGTTTTAGTTGAAAAAT
>NW_015776965.1:0-941 GCF_001515625.1 Sinocyclocheilus rhinocerous | reverse complement strand
TCACATGAAAATTCACACTGGAGAGAAGCCTTTTGCATGCCCTCATTGTGGAAAGAGTTTCAGACATAAAGTAACCTTTAATGCCCATATGAGAAGTCACACTGGAGAAAGCCCTTTCACCTGCAAACTGTGTGGGAAGAGCTTCTCACTAAAAGGTGGTCTTAAATATCACATGAGAACTCACACTGAAGAGAAGCCTTTCACCTGTGATCAGTGTGGGAAGAGCTTTAGACATAAAGCATCCCTTAAAAGCCACAGGAGGGTTCACAATGGAGAGACTCCTTTCACCTGCAAACTGTGTAGGAAGAGCTTCTCACAAGAAGGAAATCTTAAGACTCACATGAAAATTCACACTGGAGAGAAGCCTTTCACATGCCTTCAGTGTGGAAAGAGTTTCAGACATAAAGTAACCCTTAAAAACCACATATGTATTCAGATATGTGTTAAATGAAGTTCACAGACCGGAATCACCTTAAAGCGGATATAACACACAGTTTCTGCCAATCTCATGTTAATCTCGAGTACCTGTAAAGTAGTAATGAACATATTTCCGAAGAGTCTTCAGTTTTATCAGATTTACAGAAGAAGTCGGGTTCCTGGAGGCGTGCTGTGGGCGAAGCTAAAGAGTCACAAGCACGTCCGTAAGCTGTGACACTGACATAAAACAGGAACACAATTTACTACTTAAATTGTATTTAGGGATGCACGATATATCGGCAGCCATGTCGGTATCGGCCGATAAATGCTATTTTTAATATTATCATTATAGACATTATCGATCTTTGCTGACATTTCGCTTCCCGATCTATACAATGAAGTGGCAACTCACATCCACATGCTTTTGGGCAAAAATGTGACTGAAATAAGTTTTACTACTGACATATAGAGCTCCGACTTAAGTCCAGTGAGTATGTTGAGCCTTACTGCTCAGTGGATTGAGG
>NW_015776964.1:0-940 GCF_001515625.1 Sinocyclocheilus rhinocerous | reverse complement strand
GTCATATCTGAAAGTTATTGTTTTAGGTGAACACAATTAGTTGCACCTGCAAAGAGGGAAAAGGGCTTTTTTTGTGTGTGTAAATAGTTATACAAATTACTGATAGAACACAGAACCTGCTAGTACATAGATATCATAAACTATAAAACTATAAATTGTGTCCCTATGACAATAGAATTGTTTAGCTGTTTATTTTTGACGCATGGTTGCAGCAAACAGCGAAGGTCATTGTGTCACTCACTGCATCGTACATTACCTGGTCTCTGTGAAACCATTCATATAAACAACTTTTTTTTGTGCTTGCAGCTGATGAGGCAAACTTTACATGTTTTTCTCACCGTTACAGAACATACACTCTTTATACTATAAATGATGAGCCTATACTGTGCAGAATTGCAGTGTAGCACTGATCATGAACCCTCTGACATCATTTGTTCTTTTACACTCTAGTATAAACTCTATTAATCTCTCACTGTATGCTTTCGTATATGGATCAGGTTTGCTAGGCCAGACCAGCTCTGCCTGGTGGGTCAGATTACTGTGTCATTCTGGGATACTCTTTTCCCTCTCTTGTGTGGTAAAAGAAATCCTGGACAATTTAAAGCTCCATACAGTAGCATTATTTAGACTGTTTAAAGATAACTCTTTCCAACTCAGTATAATGGAAAATAATATATATAAAATAAATACTGTTGTTTTGAAATTTCTATTCATCAAAGAATCCTGAAAAAGTATCATGGTTTCCGCATAAAATATTAACTTTTTTCAACATTGATAATAATAAGAAATATTTCTGGAGCAAATCAGCAGCAAATCAACATATTAGAAGGATTTCTGAAGGATCGTGTGACATTCAACGCTGGAGTAATGATGCTGAAAATTCAGCTTTGCATCCAAGAAATAAATTACATTTTAAAATATATTCAAATAGAAAATATTT
>NW_015776963.1:0-941 GCF_001515625.1 Sinocyclocheilus rhinocerous | reverse complement strand
GCTTATTATTATTATTAGGCTAATATTATTATTATTATTAAGTTAGAATTTCAAAAAGTGCAAGGTGCTGTTAATTCACTATGTAAATTATTTGTTTTATATTTTTAAATATATTTCTTGTCGTGACTGTTAAAGGGTTAAAAAAGTGCACTGTCCATTTAATGGCCTGCAGTGGCAGCTGTGCTGTTAACTTTGTCCCTGCCACACAAAGACACGTTAAAGCTACTTTAAAGGTCCACCATTCAATTGTCCTCTCCCTGTACACGCACCAACCTGCCATATGTCTACCCGCAAGCCCCGCCCCCAGGCCCTATGATCCCGCCCACCAACCTGGAGGATCGAATATCACGTCCGTCTCTCGCTGTATCAGTCGATTCCGTATTTCATCCAAAAGTCGCTGTTACAGCGGCACTGTTTAAGCTGAAACCTCTCGTCCACGCGGATCTGACAGCACAGATTGTTAGTATGATACACAAATCGTCCTCTGTATCCTAAGCCGGGGGTTGGGAGGGGAGAATCAGATTTTTTGACCCCAGCCATCATTCCCTGGATAACGGGCGCAGAGCCACCCGACAGCCTCAGTTGTTTCCTTTTGCAGACATCTGCTGCATGTTGCTCACATTTGCATCCGAAGCAACAAGAGGTCTGTATTAGGATGTGATGGACCACTTTCATCTTAATTTCTGAAGACGAAATCAGCTTATTTGGATCAGAACATTTCATCTGTTTTGTTCATTCATTGAGAGTATAACAATCAAGAGCTTGGTGTGACATGATGGAGAGTGTGGAGAAGGAGTGCGGCGCTCTGGGTGGATTGTTTCAGGCGATCGTCAACGATATGAAGGTACCAGTACTGTTTTATTGATGCAGATATTTAGCAAAAAAAAGATGGTTGTGTTTTACTGCCTTTGTTTTGATCAGGGGTCCAGCTGCCTGCACCA
>NW_015776962.1:0-941 GCF_001515625.1 Sinocyclocheilus rhinocerous | reverse complement strand
GGGATCTTAAATTCCGTTAACAATTTTAAGGCGTTATTTTTTTTCCATAATTAATTCATTAATAATATTAATATGTATACCAAGATATTAATTATGTATGAAAATGCATGCACAATATCATTTATTATTTTTCTCTTTCATTTTGGGGTGAAATGAGACATTCATCTGTGGATCTATGAGAGTTCAGAGACTGTTCATCTATGTTTGTGTCCAGATGTGCTTGATGGACCTAAGAATATAGTCTAGTGTTACACGTAATAACACAAAAACCATTGCGTGTAGCTTATGTGTCTTTTGGGTTTAATGGAGAAAGCAGGTCGGATTAACTTGCATTAGAGTTATTAGATTTATAAGAAAAACAAAGCATAAATGAAGCCTAAGTGCCAGTGATCATGAGATGGAGAGCTAAACCACATCCTTTAGAGCAGACATAAGTTAACACACACTCCATTTCAGCACATACAAGAGATCTGCTCAGGTGATAGTTTCCATCTTTCACTCTTCTTTCAGGTGGTTTCAAGTATTTTTACAGGTGTGAGGATCCCTAAATCTATCCTTCAAAACCACTGTCCAAGAGCCTCATCTATAAACCATGCATACTCACATTTGAGAGTGTGTGTATGCTAAAATTCATGTCAACGTTCAGATTTATAAAAATGGTCTTTGACTTGGAAAAGTGCTTTTCCAGGTTCTAAGCAGGCGTACACACTTTTTGGAGTCAGAGTACTGCAGTTAATTGGAAATCTAAGCAATTCTTGCCACTAGCCATTCTCAAGTAAAGGATTTGGATGTTGACTGGTGCACTTTTATATGCTAATGACATTAATTAGGAGGCATTTACAAGGCAGAGATCTGGGAACAATTTCAAGATCATTCGCGATTTATAGATTTTACATTTGGAAGAGAGGTGTACACGTTTTTTGCCGCATGTTCATTTCTCT
>NW_015776961.1:0-941 GCF_001515625.1 Sinocyclocheilus rhinocerous | reverse complement strand
GACGGCGCATTATAACGTGTTTGTGGAGGTTATTCTGGCCGATCCGAACCACTGGAGATTTCAGGGCGGAAAATGGGTCACCTGCGGGAAAGCGGACAACAACATGCAAGGTGAGAAAGAAAAAAAACCCGAGATGATATGAAAATAATTTGAGCATCATGACAACCGGTTATATCTTTATGTTTTTGTTCAATAAAATACTATATTATTATAAATGTAATTAAATGAATATGCACTTTATAATCAAATAAAACGAAAAGATGAAATGAATATTCGTTTTTGTTTTAGTTTTTCTTTTGAGTGGGATTTTAATTTTCTTTCGATGTTGTGTTGATAAACGAATTGGTTAAATATATAAAATCTTCCATGGTATAATGTAATGGAAACGCATGAAAATCAACGAATTTCTTAAAATAATCTACCAGGCGTTTTAAAACTAAAATATGATGTTATGATTTCCAAAAATGTTTCTGAATGCGCGCGATTGTTTTATTTCAACTTAATCATTTTTTCCACTGTTTAACAGTTTAACCGTTTAAAAATGAGTGTATTTTGCAATGAAACAAGTTTCACATTTAACGTGTGCGATTTGCAGTGATGGCACTCGAGAACACGCGGGGGTGGACGTGTTATGCTGCTATATGTATTATAATTATTCAAAACAAATCGCTCTTAGTCACGATACATCGGTTTTTCATAAAGGAGATTTTTTTTTTTTTTTTTACCGTTAAAGTTCACTGCTGCTGTTTTGAATGCTTTGTCTGTCTGTTTAGACAAACTAATAATTTAATACCAAACAAAACATTAATATTCTTTGTTTTTCTGTAGGAAACAAGGTTCATGTTCACCCAGAATCACCAAACACTGGAGCACACTGGATGAGACAAGAAATATCGTTCGGAAAACTGAAGCTAACCAACAACAAGGGCGCAAATAACAAC
>NW_015776960.1:0-941 GCF_001515625.1 Sinocyclocheilus rhinocerous | reverse complement strand
CACTCTTCAGATAAAACACTTCCTCATGACTCAGAATTCTAGCTCGTTCCCTTCATCATTTTAAACGAATCGCTTCATTTATTTTCTTTCATTTTGGTTTCTCTGTGGCTTCTCAGCCTCTACATTCTTTCTTTCTCCTCCAGGAGGCGATCGAGCGGCTTTTCCCCTCTCTATAGTAAACCTCTATGCGCTACTTGTTTTTTTTTTTTTTGGTTCCCTGTTTTTAAATTAATATTTAAATAATTTAACGACGCATTTACATATTAACGGTCACATGACATGCAAGTTAGATCAAATATTTAATCTCTTTTGTAAGTATTTTATTGTGATGAATTACATTATTATTATTATTTAGCTTCATCATATATGCCTATGCGATTTGAACTGAGACATTTAAACGTAAATTCAAATATTCAAACCCTTTTGCATTTAATATGTTAAATCCAGTATAGCATTTATTTTGGTGGGATATTGTTGAAATGCTGTTAACTTCTGTACACAAAAAGTGTTGGAAATTATGCAGATGTGAATGTAAAGAAAGTGAACCCAGCACACATTGCGTCCCCAAAACCCCCTGCAACTCTCTCATGAACCCCCAAGGGTTCATTTGGGAAGCCCTGCTCTAAGGGTCCCTCTATATATTGTGTTTTGAAGCTGATCTCAATTGCTCTGCAGTAACTGCACGTTCTGGTTACAGAACAGACTGTTGTTTAACACCATGCCAATCAAGACCAGACATATTAACTTTTGCTCTAACAATTCAGCAGCAGTCAACTGAGAAATTTAATAGATTGTTTACAAAATATAATGAAATAGATCTCTTTGATAAACTGAAAATAGGACGAGTGGTCAGATGAGAGGTAAAGCTGAGTGGACCTACTTTATCAGTAATGCTATCCAAACTTTGATTGATGTGTCTCAGGATATCTCCCACTTTAAAG
>NW_015776959.1:0-941 GCF_001515625.1 Sinocyclocheilus rhinocerous | reverse complement strand
CTAGAGGACTATTTAAAATAAAATGAGACAGCTTACCGAACTTTACCCAATCCAATAAAGCATTAAAAACCAGTCTGCTCATTTTCAGTCTCTTGAAACCACAAAACTGTGATTTTATGGTGTGGTTTTATGTGTGTTTATATTCATGGCCCTGAGAGTATGCTGCCAGACAGACATGAACCATCCTTCCAAAACAACATGCTGAATCTAAAACATCACACAGTTACATTCACAGGACGACCTGCGAGTACGGCCATTGTTTGTGCTTGCCTGAGCTTGTGATGATGTCATATATCCTGAGTCCCTGCTTAACTTCTGACTGAAGGCCTTGTTTTGGTCATCACTCATGAAATACAGGTGGGGCAACACAATGCAGTTGGTTAAGGTGTGACTCAGGACATATATCTGAGCTTAAAACATCCCAAAGCTACCGTTACAAAGCTCTTTTTAGCAGATGAAGTAATAGGACAGATTACATGCACGTTCTTGCTTGTTCCACCTTTAAGCAGTATTAGTGTGCACTGTTAGACATTTCAAAAGGTAACACAGTAACTTACTGGCAACACAGTTGCCGTGTCTACCTCGGACATGAGTGACGTAACGCGGCGCAACAAAAGACAATATAGAACCCATTATAATCAGTGATACTATCTACAACAAGTAGGGATTACTGCAGGATGGAGCAGTGGGCGTGCCGAAAGATTAAGGTGTGCGTGTGCCGAAAGGTAGGCGGCGTGGATAAAGGTCTTTCTAATTTAGGGTGACCAGACGTCCCCGTTTTCTGGTTTTTGGTGTCCTGTACTGGACTGGAGCTGTCCCCGGAAATGTCCCCGTTTTACAGCACGGTCAAAACAACTATTACTTTCACCAGCAGAGGGCGCTGCGAGCTACTGTAGCCATGAAGAACTTGGACGAGAGCCGAGTGCTATTATAATCAATTA
>NW_015776958.1:0-941 GCF_001515625.1 Sinocyclocheilus rhinocerous | reverse complement strand
TACACACACATACACGATTATGAATATATACTAAATATAGTCAATGTAATGAGACTACTTGATAAAAATATGCATTTTTAAATTGTATTTTATTTTGGCATATGTATAACGAAAGGTCCTGAAAAACAGCCCTAAAACTATAAAAATTACTCAAAACTAACTAAAATGTGTTCAAATAGATTTGGTCTGAAAGGCATGTTTAGATAATAGTAAAAGAAGAAATTCTCACCTGTATCTGATTGCTGCCTGTCCAATAATCAAGGTCTTCTTTTGGACCCAATTCTTCTCCAAAAACTTGGCACAAAACAAAAAAAATCACTACAGAAGGTAAAAGAAATTTCATGTTGCACCCAGTAACTTTCCTTTTCTTTCCCCAAAGCACTTTAAAGCATAAAACGCAAGTTAAGCGTTCGAGTATGTTGTACGGTGTTCTGTCAGCTGTGCGTGGACAGTTTCCTCCACATATAATACAGTTCTTCACTGCGTCTTCCGTGACAGGACTGACTCGCGCTCGCGGCTTTATAGCAAAGCAACAGGGAGGCGACAGGTTCCTTCCGACGCTTAAAATCGATAAAACAAATACATGTATTAGTCAGGTTGCTTTAAAAGGCACAATGACGAATAGCACTCCTCTTTAATATTTTGCTCACATTGCCAGAGGAAGTAAAGTTGAAATGGTCGTTAATTGGGCAGTCCGTGACTTTATGGGCGTGCGCTGATCAGTATGCAGACTAGACTGCAGACAGCTGACGTTATGATTGGCTAATTCGACGCAGGTTTTACGAAGTTCCGTCTACAAGCGAGCAAACCTGAATGCAGATGAGTCGTTTGAGTCAAAGTGAGGTGAGCAACTCCAGAAAGGTCTCGGAAATATACATATGAGAGGAATTTATCAAGAGCCATGGGAGATCCAGTATATTTTGGGATCTCCACATCAATGT
>NW_015776957.1:0-937 GCF_001515625.1 Sinocyclocheilus rhinocerous | reverse complement strand
AGAGTGTCAGAGAAACCCTCCCTGGTCCCTGCAGGCACTGTGAAACTACATGCTCAACAGGTCAGATCTGTAGGACAAAAGCAGAGCCAGCGCGGTCAGGAAATGCTTTAGGCAATTATCATATAGATAATTATCACTCAACTTTAACCAGTCCAACTGGACATTGTGCCAGAGGCTTTTATTCAGCTTCAAATGAACAACTGCATTGTTTAACACAATAATTTTTTTTCATTCAATAGATCTGAAGAGAATGTATAAAAAGTTTCAGTATGGTATGTATACATAACTGTAGGCAGCTACAATCAGGAGGTTTCATCACATGACCACATAAATGACTGATTCGGAAAGCTCTACAAACTCTAGGCAGCAACTCCACGTAGGCTCACAAATAAAAGTGCATGGGAAACTCAACACACATTTGATTTCAAAAGAGTCTGACATTAGCATGTTGCTAAAGCATCAACACAACTCATACAAAACTACATAGCACACATTGTTTTTTAGTTCCTTTGTAATTAACAACATTTTGGCAGTGAAAAATAAGTATATCATGACACACACACACACACACACACGCACACACTGTTTTCACTTGGGTGCTCAATTTGATATGCTAAATCTAAAATAGATACAATTATATAATTAAAAAACATTTATTTATGATCCTACCCGTACATATTTTCCATCCAATGTTATTTTAGTATTATTTATATATTATTTCTATACTATTTGTATACTCTTAGTTTTTAGTAATATTTAAATACTACTTTAGTATTTATTAATATTTTGAAATGGCTTTTATTTTCATATTTTCATGTTTTTAATTTCAAAGTTATTTTTAATTGAAAATGTTAATTATTTTGTTATGTGCTTTTTGTCATTTAGTTTCTGTCAATAATAATAATAATAATAATAATAATAATGATAATAATAATAA
>NW_015776956.1:0-941 GCF_001515625.1 Sinocyclocheilus rhinocerous | reverse complement strand
ATACTTAAAATATACTTGAACTTTACTTAAGTATACTTACTAAAACTTAAAACTTAAACTTACTAAAATACTACTTTTTGGTAAGGGACTGTACGTCATTATTTTCCAAAATGTGGGTGTACAAACTTTGTTTCTAAAAGTGTTTCATTGATTGCTACACCCCTGCATGTATATGTATATGTGAGTACACTACAAAAATGTCAGAGGCCTATTTTACATTCCTATTTTTTGCCATGGCCCCTGAAGCTGAGCGTCTTTAACTCGCCGGGCTTTAAATATTGCATGACTTCCTGATGGCGGTGGCAGTCAGAGGCTTGGCTGCTCTGGTATTAACCTGTCTGTATAAATCAGGAACCCTCCCAGGCCTGCTCTCTGCTTTCCCATCCTTCTATCAGCCCTCTCCCATCTCTCATTTGTCCATCTCAACTCCGGACCGGTCTGATCAGAGGGCCTCTGTAATCCTGCCCCAGGCGTCTGAACGTCAGCGCTAGGCAGGTGACAAATAGTTTTTTAATTGCCTGCACCAGAAAAAGCATTAGTCTAGTCCCCTTCCTTGGTAGGGGCGAGCCGGACGTGTGTGTAATAATAATAACCTAACCGACGCCTCCCTGCAGGCTATTTTTAGACTGGGTATTTTGAGGGCTCGGCCAGTGTATGTGTGTATGTGAGAGAGGGAGAAAAAAAGAGTGTTTGGACGGAGGAAATGGAGGTATGGCATTAGATCCTCCATTCTGTGTGCCAACCAACACCCAGCACCGCTCTCCCAGCAGGCACATGCACAATCTTTCCTAAGCCTGCCTGAAATGAAAGGAAATACTGTGTGCGTGTTTGGTGTGCTGAAGAAGCCTGATGAAGCTGTCCAGTTTATGTAGCAAGCTGCACACTCCTGCTGCTTTGGCTTGGTTTGTGCTTAGTGTTGAGATATGGTATTGATTTTTTTT
>NW_015776955.1:0-941 GCF_001515625.1 Sinocyclocheilus rhinocerous | reverse complement strand
GTAGTTCTTGGTCCTGGCTACACCAAAAGTGAAGGCTGCCATACCAGTGTGACTCATTATGGAAAACCTAGAAGACACTCCCTAGATGTCTGGCAAAACTTTTTTGAAAAAAAGGGGGAAGTATTGCTTGTACTATTTTCATGTTGGCATGAGCTAACGTTAATGTTTTTAAGTGCATTAGCTTACCGAGTAACAAAAACAGGTGTAAATGTGCGCACAATGTAATCAGAGAGGTGATATTTAATGAAGATTAAAATATTGTTTCACGCTTATAAATCACTAGGCTCAATAATATTTAAGTCCTCTGATTGGACCGTAACAACAAACGGCACTTGTCACGCTAGTCTGCTCTGGGTTCTCTTGGATGTTGTAGTTTTTGTGGCCTACTGACGGTTGGAGTGTATTCGAATTCGTTTCCAACAAAACTACATTTCCCAGCAACACGCGCGGTGGGACGTTCTTTGACGGACAAAGTTGTGTTTATTAAAACTGAAACGTTCATAATCTGAAACTGAGCCAGTGGAAGGTCTGCAGTGATAAACGAAGCATAAGGTACTGGAAATTACTGGTTGCTTTCAAAGACGGTAAAATGTAAACTGGCTCAAGACACTTTTAAAATGGCTTACTTTAGTTTCGTCCATTTCTCAAATATGTTGTCGGTTTGATTGAAACTCCTCAATGCTGGGGCGAGGCGATAGTAACTAGCTAGTTTAATATCAGCAAGTTTGATTTTATATTGTATTTATATACATGCATCTTGTAAGATGTCGCCAGACAAACAACTTTTGATTCTTATATGGAAAATATTACATAAAGGATCTGGAATCCAGCCTGTCAACGAGAGGAGGGATCTGCACTAATGTTTCAGATTTACTCATGATTATTTACTATTTACTATAAAACAAGTTTACCATATAAGCCAGGTTTATTTCAGTTAGTCT
>NW_015776954.1:0-941 GCF_001515625.1 Sinocyclocheilus rhinocerous | reverse complement strand
TGTACTCGCTCATTATATACATTTTGCAAATTTTGAACACCGAAAGTTACATAGTGCTGCTTTAAATAGGCAAGTGTTGACATATTTGTAAAAGTACAAATATTCTTACAAAGTACAAATGTTCATAATAGCATAACAAGCATCTGAAAATAGTTCTGTTTGAAGTGTATGACGTGACATTGCTGGCACTGCTGGACATGTTATGTTAACTACCAGATCTTTTGTACTTTCCATTAATTCTCATGTACTGTATTGACTATTTTAATGCTGCATGTAGCTTCTTTTTTTTTTCTCGATTGATGTCATCTGCAGAATGAGATTGTGCTGTCAAACATGTGGCTGGTCTGTTTGTGTAGGAAGGGCATTATCTGAAAATGAGTTTAATGAGGGAACAGCGTAATGCCACTCATTTAACCAGTTTATGTAGGAAAGGAATCTTCATGACTGATCTGCTGCCCCCTGCTGACCAGTCACTGCCCCAACCAACCATAAACACTGCTCTCAGTACTACTAGCTCAAAACCTTTTCCTTTTGTGTCTAATCTTAGACCCATCAATCATTGCAGAGATGGTTTTCAGCAGGAGAAAGCGTGTATAACTTAAATGCTTGACGTCTGGCCATTCAGTACCAGTTTAAGACTTCATGTGTTTGTTTTGACATCTGTGTACCTCTAATGTCCTCTGGGTCTATTTTTGGGCACCATTTGATGTTTTTATTTTTCAAGGCAATTTTCAAAAACCATTTTTGGCAGCCCTAAGTATATTGTTGGTTTTGGGCACTTATAATTTCTGTCTTGTACATAGTTATTTTTGAAATGTACTAGTGCCCAAATTACATTTAAACCGACAGACAATCTCACTCGCAGACACACGCAGAAAGACTCGCAATAATGTGCAGGAGCTATTCATGGTTGCATCCCACCCGAAATGTTTTATTATTTC
>NW_015776953.1:0-941 GCF_001515625.1 Sinocyclocheilus rhinocerous | reverse complement strand
CTCTACAAGTCTAGACCGAAAATGTTTATCAGGCAAAGGCGAAAAAAGAAACAAGACGCAGCCCATAAGCATCGCCTTCGCAGAAAATATTTCCATCTTTTTTACCTTGAAAGAGGAGCAACCTTGCAGTAAATAAACGAAAATGCAATTTATCTTCTCCACGTCCAACATATTGGAGAGCAACCGGCTGTCACGGAAAATACACAAACAAACCACACTGTTTTCCTTATTCCATCTATCAGGTTTAAAAGAATAGGTCATCCATAAAATTATTTAATCGCCTCACATCGTTTCAAATGGATTCTCAAATATTTTTTGAGAATCTTTAAGCTTTTTTCCCATACAATGACAGTTCATACTAGCAACCTGGTTTGTCAAGTATCTTAAAAGTAGAGTATACGACTATTCCAGGTTTGAAGCCATATCATAGCTTTGTGTGAGAAACAGACCTACCTCCAAACAGAAGACATGGACTACTTATATGGTGTTTTGACTTTTTTATTTTATTTTATTTTTATTTGAATAAAATACCTTTCAGTTTTGAAATGAAATACAAATATATTCATACTTTACATTTCCCTGAGCTTGTCACAATTCATTCTGGGATTTCCTTTATTTTTTATTTTATTTAATAGATTTTAGACCAATTTTATTTTATTTTATAGAATAGCATATAGTATATAATAAAATTTTTATATCAGCTATTTGTAAGTTATCTGTCATAAAAAAATGTATTATCCAATTAGCTTATCTGTATTGGCCAACATTTAAAAAAAGTTACCTTTCAATTTTGAATGCAATTTATACTTCACATTTCTCTGACCTTGTCACAATGCATTCTGAAATCGCCTTTATTTTAGTTTAGTTTAGTTTAATTTATATTTAATCTAATATTTTATTTTATTTTATTTTTGTTTAATTTAATTTATATTTAATTAAAT